>NC_056745.1:427583251-427723864 GCF_019279795.1 Protopterus annectens | reverse complement strand
ACCAATGAAACCCCCTAAAACAAAAATTAATTTTTTTTATTTTTTTCAAAAAAGGGGTTTTTTTTCCCCCCCCTTGTTTTGTTTGGGTTAAACCCCAGTTTTAATTTTTTTGGGGGAAAAAACAAAATCCCCACTTTTCCCCCATTTTTTAAGGGCCTGGAAAAATTGGGTATCAAAAAATACATGTATGGCTGGTCGGGGAATCTCAGCACATGCTGAAAAAGGTAACAACTGTAATGTTTTTTTGCATATACCCCATTTACAGAACACACTCTAAAACTAGGCAAAGATAAAAAAAAAAAGCCCCCAAAGCATGGAATTGAACCATGTTTGTTTAGATAGATTACTCCCCCAAATTTAAATTTACTCACCTGCAAGTTAATTATTCAGGAGTTACATCTTGAAACCTGGGGTTTAGTGGCTTAAAAACCCCCTCTCCACTCTTTTTGCTGGTGCTTGCTCCCCCCCTTATTCTCACCCCCAGTTTTTGGCAAAAAAACCACCCCCCATACTGTCCATTTGTACCTCACTACCCTCAAAGATCAAACTGAATATGCACCACCCGGGAAGCTTATCTACCTTTTTCCCCCTTTGCCCTTACCTAGCTATTAAAATGGTCTTACATAGGCTTCCACCCCCCAGGCTAAAACCATCATAATTCCAGGGCCATGACTCAATTTACTCACCCTCCTTTTGAACTTAATTTTTAAATCAAACCTACCAATATTGGGCCCAAAATGAAAAACATTACTACAAACTTTCCAAAGCCCTCAAATTCTTTACCACTCTGAATCACAGACTAGCCGATGGTGATATCCAAATGGTTTCCCCCCCATTCTAATTCCATATCCTTCCCCCCTTTCAATCTAAACTCTAGACCCTTTCCCCCTTCTGACCTTTATTAAACATCAGAAATGTAAACAATAAGATTACAACCTACATGTTTTACCTTTTTTAATCTTTTACAGAAACCCAAAAAACCAATAAAAAAAAGATTCCCCCCTATGATTAAGAGCAGACCGAAAAACTCATAAAGGTGGGGTAGCATACTCTACAAAATACATTCAAATCTCTTTTGTTCCCAACAAACTGCCCCACTTTTAAAAATTCAACCAAACAAACATAAAAACTTTAAACTTATTTCATGGCAACAATAATAATAAAAATTAAAGGGCTTTCTCCACTGGCTAACTCAACTCAAGGAATCCAATGTTGGTGACTTCAACATATTGGGAAATTTCCCTTTTCATCTAGCTCCCCCTCTAGCAGCATAAATCTACATGGCTTTTTTCAGCTCATATCCCTTTGACTTTCCCCCCAAAAACAGCATCCTACATCCTTACTAATAAAGATCCTGGACTCACAGGTACTCCCCCGGGGCATGGTGATCCTTACTACCTATGTTATCAAATTCAGAAAATCACCCCCTTTTTAAAATAAAAAATCAGGAACAATAATAAATTCAACCCCCTTTTTTAAAATGAACTTAAAGACAACTGGACAATACTCAAGTCTCTTCCCCTTGAAGGTCAGTTATCTACTTCAACACCACCTTCCTCAAGATTCTGTTCCTTAAAAAATTTCCCTTAGAACTAAAACCAAAACCAAGGCCTGGTTTTTTAAAAAAAACCCCCACTCCCCCCAAAACCTTGCAAATTAGAAAAGAAACAAAAAATGATCTTTGATAAAAAATTCTTCCTCCAAGGGTATGTACATCCATTACTATCCCTCAGTATGGGGGATAACAATATATATGCATTAACAGACGCCTAGTTCAGGGTCACATATGCACATCAGCACTGCCTGGTTATGTTTTATACCATGCTTCGTGAACACAGGACTTGTAACACACAACACAACCAGGGAGTGTATCCATATACATCATAGATACACACACCTCTGGGTTGTTACCACTGCACTAAGCATGACAGGCCATACATATACAACTACCATTGTGCAAAACTGCCTTTTGGTTTGGTGTGTAGTTCAGATGCCCCCTCCCCCCCCATATCCAGGAACCACACTTGGCTTCCCTGGGAACAGTGTAGGATATGAAGGTGTTCACATACACCATTACAGTGGTTAACTTCAGGTACAGGAATATTGACTGGGGGAACTACTCAGGCCTCAACATCACCCTACAGCCACTACAATTTGCGAATCCATGTGCTATGGCAGAACCAGTCACCACAGGCACAAGGGGGAATACATATTGGACCTGATCATCACCAACATGGGGACTCTATGTTCCACACCAGAGGTAGACCACCATTGTTAAGATATGACCATAACCAACTTTCCCTGGATGTCCGTATCCCATCCCCACCCCCAGGCAAGGAAATCACTGCAACAAAGTATTTCTCAAAAGCAGACTTTGCACTTGTGAAGACTGGGGTGGAATACTTCAAAGGCCCTGTGCTGGAGGATTATACAGCCCCATCTGCAGAATCCTTTACAAATGCATTCTATGAGCACCTGCAGGTTATTGATCATGCTATCCCAAATAAAACCAAGACTCCTCCACAACAGGAGACCAGTCTGGTTGACACCAGCCATATATAAGCTGTACAACAGAAGGAGGGAGCTAATACATAACAGCAATATCCCACAGAGGGAGGACATCTCTGAACAGTATTGGCAGGACACTTCAATCCCTCAAAATCATCACTTGCAAGTTTTGACAGTGAAATTGCCCAGACACTACAGATAAGGCTCTCCTCAGTCTGGAATTGAATCCCAATTAATGTTAGACATAGCCCCTTGCCAACCTTCTTCCAGCAAACTCCAGCCACATAGATGTGACATTGCAAATTCAACCCCTGGGAACTCCACTGCATCCCTGCTTGATGGAGGCATAGCAAACTAGCCTTAAATGGTGCCTTCTGTGACCTACTTTACAGAGGCACAGTAGGCTACTGTACTGGGAAGGCAGATGCCAAATACACTCTGGCTAGGCTTATGTATTCCCTAGGGCAAACAGCCTAGTATCAACCTCTGCACCGATATGTTTGTTTGGGATGCACAATATTTGTTGCTGATAAACTGTTTGAAGGTCTTTATTGCCATAGCTTTCCCTGTTTCTATGAACAACTTGTGTATCTATGGAAGATGTTTGATCATGGCAGGGTTCCAGTATATTACTTATGTCTCTGTTGTTGTTTAACTGTGTGCACTGGGCAGATTGCTGTATTGTGGGAGGTTCCTGGCTTAACACATACAAATGCCAGATATGTGTGGCTGACTGCTATACTGAGACATGGCCTAAGTGTGTGAGCATGCCCAGTTCAAGCTTTCCATGGTTTGTTGCCTGACATATGTCTCATTTATCAAAGTGTGTGAGCATGCCCAGTGTGACCTTTCCATATGTTGAGATCTGAGGTCCACTACATTTGTGGTTGTGTGTGAACTTGAACAATATTTGACATTTATAGTGTGTGTGTTGGAAGTCATGTTGTGTTCTTACTGCCCAACTGCTTTGTGTCTGAACCCAACAGGGATTATGCTGTGCCTGCAGGGTTTCCATGGGACAGTTTGCATACACTTGTCAACATTCTTTCGTACTGACCAAACACTGTAATATTGCCATAGTGTAGTGGTTCAGTCCTTTCACTCTGGTGCACAGTATTCTGCGTTTGAGTCCCATCACTGCTTTAAATATTAATACTGAGCACACCAGACTAAGGTATGACCATGTTGCATTTTGTTCAGCTATGGCCTACTTAAACCAGGCTTGTCCAACATTACTAGTGTATTCCGCAACTTGGGTGGACATTGACAAACACTAGGCTATGTGCCCTAGGGCATTTCTAATCCTAGTCAGAGTGTGTTTGTCCTTCAACACACATTTTAACTGGAGTTTGCCATGACATTTTTTCAAGGTTAGTATACTGTGCCTCTGTCTAACTGTGACATAAAAGTATACCCAGGGTAAACCTACAACCTGCCATCCACTCATCAACATTCCTCTTGAAGAGAGTCAATGAGGGACTCTCTGGCTAATCTGGACTGTGAATTTACTCAAGAGTGGAGGGAGCTTCTGGGTTATGGATCAATCACTACAGCATGTCCTAATTATTGCAGTGCTGAGGTTCAGGTCTCTCATGTGCATAGCTCAATGGGATTCAGATTTTACAAGGTGCAGCATGTGCATTGATTCCAGGTTGGACATGGCTTTATACAGCAGGCACAGATCACCTCTGGGCAGGCAGTATGCCACTGTGTGGAGCTGCAGTTTGTTTAATCAGGCAGATTTGGGGTCTTTCCAGTTGCTGGAGGTGTCTGCTAAGGTACATCCCACAAGGGGCATTGTACTCAATAGTGAGCCTGATGAAGGATGACTGAAGAGGCATGATAACCTCCCCTGCTCTAGATGTGAATACCTTCATGATTAGGTGGGTATATGAAATGTTTTTATAACCACTACGGCCACATGGTTGTCAAATGCAAGATTTCTATCAACTTGTGTCCCCAGGTCTCTTATTACTTTTTCTGTACTTAATGGGTTACCACCTATGTGGCAATTGGTGGGCACTTACTGTTTTTCCATAGGGGATGACTATACACTTTTTTGTGTTTAGCTTGATGACATGGCTGTGGCACCAGTTGTCTGTTTCTGAGGCCCTTTTGTAGGATGCTTGTGTCAGCTGGAGGGTCAGATATGGCACCCAGTTTGTAGTCATCTGCAAATTTGTTCAAAGTCCTTCCATGTTGGCCTGTACCTCCAAGAAATATATACCAAACAAGGGGGGTCCCAGGACCGAGCCTTGTGGGATGCCAGTTGTAGCTGGTTTGGACTCTGACATGGCTCCAGCATTTCTGACCATGTCAGCTCTGTCCTTGAGCCGGTTTTCAACCCATCCAGTGACATAGGGGTTTATATTTAAGTTGGTGAGCTTATCTATAATGACCAAGTGGGGTATTGTATGGAAGGCTTTTGCAAGGTCCAGGTAGGCTGTGTGGACCACCTTCCCCTCATCAATGGCCTTAGTGACTGTTTCAAATGACTCAACCAGGTTTAAGGGGCAGGATCTGCCCTTAAAGTCACACTGGGTAGGGTCCAGTGTCTGTAGGTCCCCAATATCTTTATTTCTGAGGTCCATGATGATCCTTTCCATAGCTTTGCAGACCATGCTAGTCAGGATTCTGGGGTGATAGTTTGCATGATCCATTCAGGCACCACCTTTGTAGAGAGGGACCACTGTTGCTGTACACTGCTGTTTGGGTACATATCCTGTGGTAAGGCTGAAACTGAGCAGCAGTTTTATTTGGTGTTCAATTCTTCTTGGACTTCATGTTAGAAGCAGCCCGGGACACCATCTGGTACCATTGATGCTGTGTGTTTTGCTTTAGGGACGCTGTCTGTTACCTGAGCATCTGCGATGTCAGGGGGCTAGCACTCTGCTGGGATAGATATTTGGCCTTTTGGTGGGGGGGGGGGAGTTTGTACTGAACCTGTCAGGTCAGATGTTGGCAATGTCTGTGGGTTTGGTGTATTGTTTGTCATTTTGGACTAATTCTGAGCATATCTGGGAATTCCCACCCAGGTTCCTACCATCAGTAAAGAAAGCCTTGTGATTATCCTTAGTGTCCTGTACAATTTTTATCTCGTAGCTGGCCTTAGAGGATTTTGTGTGGCCATAGTTTTTTGTCATAATACTGATAAGTGATGCCTTCCCTTTTTGGGATTTGCTCTATCATGTAGTAGTTTCCTCCTTCTCTTGCATGGTTTGTTAATGGCTGGGGTCCACCAGACAGGATGCCTGCCTTTGGAGGATTGGGTCTTGGTTTTATTTGGGATTTCCTAATCCATGCATTCCTGAAGGTGTTCATAGAATGCATTCATAAAGGGTTCTGAGGTCTGAGCCATATTTTCCACAGGCACAAGGGCTTTAATGGATTCCACCTCAGTTTGGAGGAGTGCATAATTTGCTTTACACATGTTTTTCACTGTGGTTTTCTGGCCAGGCACTGGGGTCAGGATGTGAATATCCAGTGAGATTACTCTATGGTCTGATCTTACCAGTGAGGGATACACTTCTCGTCTTGGCCATAGAGTCCCCATGTTGGTGATTATCAGGTCCAGTATGTTTACCCCTCTTGTGGGAGTGGTGACAAGTTGTTCCATAGCATTTCAGTTTATGAAGTCTAGGAACCTTTGGCCTAGGGTGTTGGAGCTAGAATAATGCTCCCAGTCTGTTTGGGTAGTTGTGGTTGCCCAATATAATGTTTGAAGAGACCTTCATATTTTCATGTGTTCTCAAGTAGGCCAAGTAGGGTTCCTGGATTTAGGAGGGTGGTCTGTAGCAGGCTACGAACTGGGAGGCAGTTTTAGCCACTGTTACTTGCACGTGGATAGTCTGTGCTGCTTCATGCTGTGGCACCAACCTGGGGGTGTGGGTATCCTTGACAATTATTGATACTCACCCTCCTTTTGTAGTTTGTTCCATGTTTTGGGGCTGTAAAGCATGGTATGAGGTGTAACCTGGCTAGGGTGCTCTTTGGAGCCTTGAACCAGGTTTCTGTTACTGCACAGATATCAACATTCTCCATGCTGAGGAGAGTTTGGAATGCATGCATCTTGCAGTTTAGACTTCTGGCATTGGGTAGCATTACTTCTAGTTTTGTATCCCTTGTGATACCTATGGAGGTGGGTTTGTGTTTTGAGCCTTACCTATTCAAGGCACTGTGGAGGTAACAACTGATTTGCCAGTATCCAAAAGGCCAGGGGTGATAGGTGCAAGCCATCCCTAGCGGAGCATCATGTCTTGCTCAGCATGTCATCCCAGGCTGACAGGCATTGCATCCCCTTTGACTAACAGCAATACTTAAGCCAATTGTTGTAATTGATCATCTTGTCTTCATATTGTGGCATCATGCTTGGCGAGGATAGGATGTTACTCATGGGTCATCAAGTTTGCATATACTACATGGTGTTACATTGCTTAACACATGGCAATCATGCCTCAGGTGGTGCTGCAGGGCTGCCTATGTTGGATGCACATACTACACTCCCTGTACATGTTCGAAAGCAGGTTGTGTCAACTTAGGCATCCCTTTTACTATATGTGTGAGTCAGAGAGAGGTATCATTTCCAGGGTTCCTACTGAGCCAGTGTATGTTCTATGCGTTGCCTCTTTGCCAAGGCATACTGGGCACGCCTCCTTCTGCCTACTGGGGCAGGCTCAGGTTGTTCCTCCTCCAAGTCAAGGCTCTGCCTGTGATGGCCTTGGCAATGGTGGGGGGCTGTTTGGGCCAGGCCTATGCTGGTTCTGCTGCAGCTGTTTTCACAGAATCATATTATGTAGCATAGCACATACCATGACAATTTGAGTACATGTAGTTGGTGAGTACTGCAAGGCTCCACCAGATGTGTCCAGGCACCAGAACCATGACTTGAGCAGCCCAAACACACGCTCTATTACATTACGTGTTTGTGAGTGTGCCTCATTATGGCATTCCTGTTCAGGTGTGTGTGAGTTTCTGATGGGTATCATCAGCCACGGCTCCAGTGCATAGCCAGCATCCCCCAATAGGTGACCATGTGGGATGTCCCCATTGGCAAATGTCTGGTACAGCTGCATCAGATGCCAGATATGGGAATCATGGTAGCTTCCAGGGCAGCCAGCACACACATTCATTATTATGCCCTGGGCATCACACACAACCTGGCAGTTGATGGAGGGGAAGCCCTTGCGGTTAATGTAGGCCGTACCCCGCTCACTGGCTGGTGCTTTGATGCGTATATGCGTGCAGTCTATTGCACCAGCTACCTCAGGGTATTCCGCTATTTGCTGGAAGAGACGCATATTGCTGGCCAATACCTCACGGGAACTGGGGAAATATACATCATCACCGACATGTGCTGACATGGCATCCAGGAACTGGTGCAGTACCCTGGATGCTGATGCCTGTGATATCCCCATCATATCACCAGTTGGACTCTGGAAGGTCCCTGTTGCCAGGATTCTTAGGCCAACACATACCTTGGTTTCCACTGGGATGGGTTCCCCTCTGTTGGTTCTGTGTGTGTGAGGCGTGGCCTGCACAGCTCAACAATTTGCTGCAGGAGGTCTCTGTCCACTCTATAGTGCTCCACTATCTCCAGCTCATGTAACCCCTGGTAGGTGTCCCTGGGCCTGTACACTCTTCTCTTTCTCCTCACTGGGTTGTCCGGCAGCATTTGCATTGTCACCACCCTCAGCATGTTGGATATGTCGCCTTATAACAGCTATGGCAGCCCCTAGCATTTTTTGGCTGAGTGAAGCTTTTTCAGTTTTCACTTCTAGTAGCTTACTCCAATGTTGCAGTGTCTCTTGAGAGACACATACTGCACTGTTTACAGAGTTTTTAGTGCTGGGCTTGGGCTACTGTTCTGCTTGTGTAATTGCCTGATTCTGATCGTTTTCACCTGCTAGCTCTGCTAGTATTCCCTGGTAGCTTCCTACAATTTGTTGTGCTTCCTTTTTCCTGTCTGTTTCCTCAGGGGGGGGACGCGCATACAAGGGCAAACACGCGCACAGCAGCTAACATGTGCGCACACATGCTTAGATGGACTACAACTTGCTTATTCGGGTTAAAACTTGCACACACCAGTGCAAACGCGCTTACAAGTCTTTAAACAGGCTTCTACATGCTTACTCCGGCGTAAACACGCGCACTCACGTTTACACGTGTGCACTCCATCTTACTCTGGCTTCCCAGTGTGCACACGCACGCATGCACGCTCAGCAAGAAACTTTGTTATCCACAGTGTACAACTTCCATTTCTTGGCTTTCCCTTGTCTACCTGTTGACACCTCTTTCCATGATGTCTAACTGATAGCTTTCACATGCCACTCTGCTCCAATGAGCTTCACTTCTTTCATACATACCCCCCTGTGATGTCACCTATCTCCTACTCTGTTACTCCCCTTATCCTACTCCTACACTCCAGGGAATGTGCTAATTTGCTATGTAAAGGTGCGATTCAGTATCTTAACACATAGGATTGCCTACTAATGCTTAGTTACATGTCTAACACTGAGCTTCCCCCCTTAGCAACCCCTACTCAATGGCCATGTTGTTTTCAACCTGCTATTCCCTTACATTGTAAATTGATGGTTTTCATAAAACCCACTTTTGTGGGTTTTAAATTTTTATTTTTCTGTTTTTTTGCAGTGCAGCCCAGTTGAGTGGCACTGCGCTACGTTTCAACATCGGCGAAAAACAAAAACATTTTTATTTTAATTTTGCATGTGGGTACATTGCCAGTGGCCATGTATTTAGCCATTGGCATTCTTCCTGGAACATATGCAACCTTTATTTGGAGCTGACAAGGCTCCATTGCGGTATTTGCAGAATGGTACTCAGCTGCCAACTGAGTACATTTCTGCAGCTAACACGGCTCCTACATGGACAGGTTTGTGCTTCCTGGATCTCAAATTTACCTCATTTGCATGCCTTTCGGCTGCAGGTGAGGTAATTTGCATATCCAAACCCTATCCGTGTAAGACCCGTTTTAGGAGCTCTCTTACACGCCCCTACCGGCTGTTCGTGGATCACTAGTCGGACATGATGGCTGCATGGAGTCTTACTCTACTCTTAGACTCCGTGCAAGCCATCGTAAATCCGGCCTGGCATGTCAAACTATATATATATATATATATATATATGTATCTATATGGATCTTCTTCTAGATCTCGAAATAACATAATGTTGAATGTCAAAATATCGAGACCAGAAACCTGAGTTGTTAGAATAGGTTTACTATTTGCATTTCGAATCTGCTTCAGTCAGCCATTTAGAATGTCAACCCAAAATGTGGAATTCAGAATGCTGAAAAGTAAAGTAAACCAAAAATGAATACATCAACAACCATGGTTCAATGTATTCAACTTGGCAGTAGGTGACATCACTCACCTTCTGCTATGCACATTAACGTACTGTTAAACTTTACAGTCAATGGTACATTAATTCTACTATGCCCTTTGTCCGGTTACCTGGTCATATTTGTAGAAAGGAAAACAAACTGTGCACTAGCTTGACAATTGATAAGCCTGTTCAATGAATGATAGATACATTCTATACACATGTCATATTCCTAATTATTTCAGATAGCTCAGTCATTAAATTATCTCTCAACTGTCTCTGATTATCAGGGACATCAGTGATTTTCACTCAAAATGTTGCCCCGCTCCCACACCCTTCATAAGCTGGCAATTTTGGGGAGAAAATTATAATTTGAGTTATAGACTTCTTACACTTCATAACATGAAACTGTCAACTTCTCAGACTAAGAGTTCTTATATTTTACAAAAGCATACTTGATTGTCCCTTTTCATTCTGGAATTGACAATGATTCTAGAGATAAGAGGTTGAATGTTAATTTCAGCCAGAAAAAATGTAATCCTGTTAACTGGCTGAGCCAAAATAATGAATTGCTCATAAATTTTTTTGATACTTGTAGATACCCTCAAAGACTCATTAAAACATCAGGTGCCTTCATCAAAGATCCACATGTTAATCCATTTTCAGTAACTAAACAAAACCACCCGGAGGTATGTCTTAACTACATCACACACATAAACAACAACAGACAAAGTTCTAAATCAATAGAATATTTCCTACAGATGCTCCTACCTGCTATCCATAGACAACAGGAAGGCCATAATGTTCTCTTCTCAGATTTAGAATATGTTCTACATTCAGGACAAATATGATTCAAATCATACATAACAACATTTTAAAATTCAATTTTTGTCAAGGCTAACTGTCAAAGCCACAACTGCATTCTTATTAAATTCTGTGACATTTATTTTTTGTAATAATGATTCTTCAGCCCAGGACACTCCAGAGAAATCAAACATTTTACTTACTTTTAGCCAATAATGCATGCCATTAGTTAGACCTCCATTCAGCTCCCCTAAAAGAGAAAAAATAACATTTTACAAGTTAATTCACACTGGCTAGAATATACTACCCCACAAGATAAGAATCACCACTAAATACACTTTCTGTCAATTCTAAAAATCTTCATTTGGGACAGCCATAATTGTACCAATTATCTACACTCAGGGTAATGTTACATCCATTATTATATACCATTATATATTATTTGCCTTAAATATTCATTGTTTCTCCACTTACGAATGCACATCTGCTCACCCTGCTATTTTGTATAAAACCGTTATGTTGTTTATGTAACAATTATGTTTTAGATAACATGTAACACTATAAAGGCATTGTATAATCTTTCCTTCTATCAGGTTAAACTGCAGTAATACTTCAACATCTCCTCTTAAAGAATGACACATGACCCTTAATACATATCTGTGCTCCTTGCACAGATTGCCTGCAATATATATTTTGAAATTATTTTAAATCTCTGTTCCTTGCATTAACAAGCTATTATTGTATGTATGTGCAAACTATAACTAAATGAAACAACACTACCACAGATGTCCTGAAACACTCGGGAGACAGTTAATTAAATTAATATAACTTTTATTGCAGAATGGTTTAACTCTTGTGTATGTATAAGCTATCCTGAATATCCAAGTTATAGGATGTCATATTGCTATATTTGTGAGCAGACATTACTATTCATTCTGTTTGTCTATGACCTGATAACAAGAGTTTTCTTCTGCCTTTTTTGGGAGGGAGGGGGATTGGGTGATTAGTGAAAAGATTCCATGAACTGGCTCAGTCACATTGTTAAATGTAAAATGAAAAAAAGAAAGACAAGGGCTGTTTGCAAAAGATAAAATATAAGCAATTCATGTCAAAGTAGCGCAAAAAAGAGGGCAACATTCCCCAGTGCATTAACAAAATAGTCTGCATAATCTATGTCAATGAGAATGGAAATAAATAAAATGGAACTGGACAGAGAAAGTTGTACGTCAACATCCTTTTACCTTCCAGCATTTCTCCCTGATTTTTCACATAATTTTCCAACAAGCAGATGTGTGTGTGTGTGTGTGTGTGTGTGTGTGTGTGTGTGTGTGTGTGTGTGTGTGTGTGTGTGTGTGTGTGTGTGTGTGTGTGTGTGTGTGTGTGTGTGTGTGTGTGTGTGTGTGTGTGTGTGTGTGTGAGTGTGTGTGTGTGTGTGTGTGTGAGTGTGTGTGTGAGTGTGTGTGTGAGTGTGTGTGTGAGTGTGTGTGTGAGTGTGTGTGTGAGTGTGAGTGTGAGTGTGAGTGTGAGTGTGAGTGTGAGTGTGAGTGTGAGTGTGAGTGTGAGTGTGAGTGTGAGTGTGAGTGTGAGTGTGAGTGTGAGTGTGAGTGTGAGTGTGAGTGTGAGTGTGAGTGTGAGTGTGAGTGTGAGTGTGAGTGTGAGTGTGAGTGTGAGTGTGAGTGTGAGTGTGAGTGTGAGTGTGAGTGTGAGTGTGAGTGTGAGTGTGAGTGTGAGTGTGAGTGTGAGTGTGAGTGTGAGTGTGAGTGTGAGTGTGAGTGTGAGTGTGAGTGTGAGTGTGAGTGTGAGTGTGAGTGTGAGTGTGAGTGTGAGTGTGAGTGTGAGTGTGAGTGTGAGTGTGAGTGTGAGTGTGAGTGTGAGTGTGAGTGTGAGTGTGAGTGTGAGTGTGAGTGTGTGTAGACCATAAGGAAGGAAAATAGTTGTCATGAAGGAGAATGTAAAAATTTTAAAGTAGTAATGCGAATTAACATTCCTGTACAAACTCCTTATTTCACTCTTGACTGTTCTACATTTGCTTTGTGTCCTTATTAATATCCCCTTCACCACTATATAAATGACTGATTCATTTTAAAACAGCATAGTGATTAAGGTGGTAGATGGCAATGTAGAAATCCTAGGTCTGAATACTATCAGTTACTATTTGGCATCTGAACTAAATGTGTTTGTTTAGCAAATTTAAAACACAGTTTAAAGAATTAAAGATTATATAACATTAAGAATAAGGTAATAAGCACTAAATGTGCTGCTTCCTACAGATGTGAAATTAAGTTCAACATCGCCTAGGCTAAGAACAAGTAGATTCTATCTATGCAAACTGCAGGCGAGTTGTGTAATCAAGATAAAACTCCTTAGCCTATCATGAAACTATACAGTTAATATTTGGTTAAGAAATTAGTCCAAAGCAAATTTTCTCCTTTCAACAAATAAGTAAACATCCTCATTTTAAGAGCACTTGTGAAGTACAATATCCTGTCTTTAACAAGAAGTTCTCAAATGTGATGTATAGTTCTCCTTGAGCACACACACACACACACACGGACATACACACACACGGACATACAAAAAACATGCACACACACTACCACATTCATCTTCACTAAGAAATAGTTCCCAGAATATGCATAGCTATTCAGATCACAGTAAAATAACTATTCAGAATCCATATATGAAAGTGGAAAGGACAAGTAGTACTTTTATTCCTAATTTGCTGGGCAAGAACATTTAAGTTGTTGATGCAAGAGACAGCAAAGCCCCCCTGTATGACAGAAATGGTGGGTGATGTTCCTATAGGACTGGGTGCTGATGGTATAATTTTGATGCCATTTGCATGGTCATATTTGGAATACTGTTTATCTGATCCTTCTCTTTGTTACCAAATGAATGCTGTAGAAATGTGAACGAATCAATTATAAGGAATGATCTTTATTCTGCCCGACTGATCGCAATGTGAGAAAAGATGTTATCTTAAGCCAACTGAAGGATTCTGGAAAGCACTCTAAGAGGCATCTGCATTTCATATAATTCCAGTTACTAAAGGCTATCACTTAAAGATGACAGAATGCTAATTCAATGTAAGAAAGGTAATCATATAAGTAAGCTGATTTGTTTATTTGAATTAATTGGTATTTTTTGATTGGAAAATGAAAATGAAGGAAGTATATAATGGATGCTAATAAATGATGTAAGATTATCTGATGAAGTCCAGCTATAGGACGAAAATGCCTTGATTTTGGAATTGCGTTAATAAATTGTGTTTTTGCACTTAGATTCCACCACTGTTAAAAACAATCGTGCTTGGTGACATTCAACAGAAAACTGCTGTTTTTTCTTGGTTGCTGTTTAGCTTGGTTGTTGGTTTTTGTAATCATATAAGTATAACAAACTAGACATAACTGCATGGAAAGGTAAGCAGATGCATTGAAAAGAATAAAGAATAATATGCTGACAGACTATCTATGTTCATATACTGAGATTCCACTGCATCTGGTGTTAAATAAGGGGAAGAGACAAACAAACAAATCAGAGAACGCATTGGCCAGGCACATTATGAAAGCACCCACCCATGGTTTTACTTTTAGGGCTATAGATTGTATTGCCTATGACCCTAGAGGAGGGCTTTTTTCCTTGCTCTTAGAGAAATTAGAACTGAGTTGGCAATTACGTACCTTTGCATGTTACCCTCCGGGCATTAACAAAATGTATTCAATTAAGTGCATTCTACAACTTAAAAATTTGGTTAGGAGTTGACTATTATGCTGTGTTTAAAATGGTCTATGCATACTACTGTCTTAGAGTGTATTTGACTTTCAGCTTCTCAAGTCAGGTTTTGTTGTTTTTTACTTACATGTTTTTATTTACATGTTTTTAAGGTTTATTATACTCGAACATACAAATAAAAATATAAATACATACATACACTGTTAATTTTAATTTTAACTGCATTAATATTTCATAATAGATAATTATTGGTTTTAGATTTTTTACACTATTCATCTATTATTTTAAAATATTGTTTTAAAACAATGTGGTTGATGAGAGCTGTTTAAGCTATATATTTTAGGTAATAAATGAAGGTGGTTGCCACTTTAAGAGCAGCTGATTCCTGCTGATTCAGGAACCAGCTGACTTTTTGCTTCCTTTTCACTTCCTATATTGTGTATGTCCTATGTTGTATAATTATCTGAAGAAGTTGGGCTATGTGGCCTGATGAAAAGCGCTTTATGTAATTTTTTGTTTTTTGTAATAAACAGTACGTTAATTCATCATGCTTGCAGGATTTATTTGGGCAGTTGGACACACTGTGGTGCTTCTTCTTTTGGTTGATTGGTACACTGAACAGGGTCAGAGGACAGTACGTGATTAGGGAAATACACAACACAATCAAATAATACTCACAGTAAGCTGCATGCATCTACATGTAGGTGGAGAGACATTTCTGAGAGAGTTAGAGAAACATGTTATAATGAACTTTCTTTAAACCAAAAGAGAAGCTTCTGAAACATTATCTTAATATTTTATTTCCCTAAAGGCTGACATCTTAGGATAATCTAAAGCCTCAAACATTTTAAAAGGACTAATATATCCTGACTGTTTCCTTCCTTTTAATTAAAGGCTGGATTAGACATTAGCTAGGGATCACTATACCTCTTCAATGAACCAGCATTACAGAAATATGATGCCATGTGGTCGCTACTCTTTAGAATGTGAGCTGCTATTAGCTTCTGTAACCAGGAAGTAGAAGGCTTTATCTTCTAGTTATTAACATCAGCAGAGACTCTTCATATGTGATTCAAAATGCCATAGCTGTGTGCCGAAAGCAATCTATGGTTGCTCTTATGTGGTTGGGTAAAACAGAGCACTCTATGGGAAAACAAAAAATTCAAAGCATGACTGTGCAGTTGCACACATGCTGCACACCACACACAATTCAATGCAGAAATATAGACCCACATATGCTGAGGCACTTAAACATAAACTTCCTAAATCCCAAAGGCCTTCTAGATGAAGTACATTTAACATAAACCCTCAGCAGTGCTGAATGCACTCTTTCAAAAAACACCCACAGCAACAGATAACAGCCACATCTCATGGAGCTTCAACATTTAAGCCCACAAGGCAAGCCACCACACACTCCAGCATTCTGGTCTTTGATGACTCCATCATGGGACACACTGATGTCCCTCTCACCAGAATGAGTAAGGAGAGAGTCAGTCAGTGGCTTATCAGGGGCTAGGAACCGCCACATTATGCATGTACTCATGTCATAGGATCACAAGTACCAGTATGACTAAGTCATAGTCTATGTGGGTGTAAATGACTTGAGATGTACCTCCCTAGACTATATGAAGACGGACATCATAGAGCTCTTGGAATATGCTTCTTGGGCTGGTATGAGCCTAGCACTGAGCAGCATTTTACCTTCTCCAAGGATGATGTCACAATATGAACAAAAGATGAATGACTTTAATAATTGGCTTAGTTTGTGGTGTCATTGTAAGGGGTGCAATATTTGTCTGCATGGAAGGAGATGGTCAACAGACTATGCTGCTTTGCCAGGGATGGTCTACACCTCTCCCCTCTAGGCTTTCGAATATTAGCTAAAACATTGCCTTCCCCCATAATGCATTTTTAGGGAATGCCAAACTGAATGTACTTCTGACATACCAAATCAAAACCACAAAAATCTAAAGGTATTACTGCTCAGTGCTAGGAGTGTAAACAAAAAACTCCACTGCTTAGAAGCTATCTTAACCTTAGAGTATGCAGACATCTGTGCGATCACTGAGACATGGTTTAAAGCCATGGAAAGCACATCATCAGTTCAAGGTTATAATGCCTTCCACACATTTATACTAGCTACTACACAGATAGGGACTAAAGCTGGAGGTGTCTTGATTTACATAAAAAATAAATATACCTCAAGGCTTGTATAACAGAACAGTGCACTTGAATTACTCCATGTTCAGATTGCAATAGGCAAAATCTGACACCATTTCCTTGCAAGCTATAGGTCCTCCTCTATGATCAGGAAAACCATACCATGTATTTAAACTTATTAGAAACACTTACCATCAAACACAGTACCATATTCATCTGTGACTTTAATTACCCCACTATTAACTGGGAATCCTATATGACACCAAACATAAAGGCACCAATATTCCTGGATTTTGTAAACACAAACACCCTGGACCAGATTGTCAGTAAACCAACCAGCAGTGCAACCATACTGGATCTGGTCCTCACTAATATGTGAGAGTGCTGCACACCCCCTACTGTAATGTCTTCTCTGGTAAGGTCAGACCATAAAATGGTCTCCTTTGAAGTAAAAATAAAACCAGGATCCCCAGCTAACTCTGGAATATTCAGGAACTACTCTATGGCTAACTTCCTGCTATTACTGTAAGTGATAATCTGGCAAAATTTCAAACCCCCATATATCCTGAGAACACTGCTGCCTATGCAGAACTGTTTACTAAACCCTATACAAGCATGTTAATAGCTGCATAGAGGCAGCTGTACTCACCAAGAAGAAGTACAGAACTAACTCATAAAACAAGCCACCCTGTTGGAATCCCAAAATCAATAGGCTGTATAACAGAAGGAAGAAAATCATGGCAAAAATCAGGAGGTGTTTCACCCAGAAAGATAAAAGCACTCTCAAACAAACCAAACAACTCAGAGGATAAAGTCTACCAAAGCTAAATTTGAGATAAATTTGGCCTCCCAGGTGAAGGACAACAATAAGGCATTCTTTAGCTATGTCCACAACCTCAAAGGCAATACACAACTGTGTGCATAGCTCATTGTAAATGGAGCCACCTATACTAAGGCAGAAGATATAGCAAACATACTGGCTGACAAATTCAGCTCCAACTTTACTGCTCTCTCCCCCTCAACCTTCCCTCAGGAAATATCATCAAATATAACTCCCCCTGCTATCACTAGGGAACAGGTCCTTAATGCTCTCTCTAAGGTCAAGAACACTGCATCAATGGGCCCAGACAAAAATCCCAGGATGTCTTCTAAATAGCAATAAACATGAAATCAGGCCATCTGGAATTGCTATTTAACTGTAGCCTCCAAACAGGCCTCATGAATGGTGAAAGGCAACAGTCATCCCTCTGCACAAAGGTGGGCCATCTACAGACCCATAAGTTCACTAGTCTTATATGTAAAGCCATGGAAAGAATCATCATGGAGATGATCAGTAGAGATATAGTAAACCACCAGACACTGGACCCAACCCAGTTTGGTTTCATCAAAGGCAGATCATACAAATGCAATCTGGTGGACTTCTTTGAAAAGATCACCAAAGGAATGGATGAGGGTAAAATGGTACACACTGCCTACCTTGACCTGACCGAAGCATTTGATACAGTACCCTTGTGCATGTCTGAGACATTTAAATCAAACATATTTACCTGCCCATCCTTATTTTTTTTTGTCTTTCCCATAACAAAGATCTTCTGCTTATATTTGTTATCCAGTCTGCCTTTAAGCTGCCCAGCTTAGAGAACAATCAGCCACATAGGGGTTACTGATACACCCACCAATAACATGTCCCAGTCAGGTGGTTGCAGCAAGATGGTGCTGCTATACCCCATCCCTGCATTGTTTCATTCCTCATGTGTCTAGATCTTTCTGATCCTCCATAAATGCAAACTTACATAATTTTCATTAATATTATATCCTCAGATCTGTAAGAGTCCACCAAAACATTTGTGCAAACAGTCATGCTTAGATTATTATCAAAACTAACCTAGGTACTTCTTCCACAACACCAGAAATGTATGGATTGGCTATCAAAGGAAAGTAGAAATCCCTTCTAGGTATGGCATTCTCTGGAACCTTCATGCTGCAAAGCCCTTTTCCAATGCATCTTGTTATTGTTCTCAGCCCCAACTATATTCATTGACTAAACCATATTGCTTTTCCAGTATAGCAAGCCTGCACATAATTAGCATTCACTTCATTCTGACATGTAACTTCTACTTCTGCTATCTCATATCTCTTTATAAACTCTCTGACGCTGATGGGCCTGCTCACACAAATTAACTTGGTAAGACATAAAATGCCACTACTTTCTAAGTTAATTAATCTCACAGTTAGCACAGAGGATTAATGTTAACAGACAGCAATTTACTGCTTCCTGTGGTCCAGGGTTGCTTCCATCAGCCTCCATTTACCTAAATGGGTGACTCTGAACAAGTCACTGAACCAGACACACTGCTTCTGGGTTCAGTTTGATAAAGGTATGCAGATCAGTGCTCATCCAAAGTTTACAAATTAATAAACAAATATTCATAAAAGTGCATCAAATATTAGTACATTTTATGCACTAGTAATACTGCTACTGAATATGTGGATAAGTAAACCATTCATCTCATAAGCCTATACTTTAACTTTTCTCCAGTAGGGAATTCCATTATCTAATGCTCATGAACCTTGACAGATGAAAACATGTTCTCCTACACAATAACATCCTACCTGTCCAAATATGTCCTTTCCCCATCACTATTAGTTGTAAATATATCTGTTTAATTTGGAGGTCCCCCTTTGTTCCATAATGATTCTCATTCTGTAATTATGAAATCATATTCCACAATCGAACTCTGATTACACAGTGAAAAAGCTCTAGAACTTGTCAATTTTTAGGTGATATATCCTTCACTGGTAAGTTTAGCAGATGCTCCTCCCTCTTCTTATTGTGTCTTGTACTGCATTTGTCCTGACCTGTCTAATAAGATTTTTCATCCAGCCCTTCATCTCTTACTCTTCCTCAACCAGTGGCTAGTACCATGTGCCCTTCTCCAAGCTTCTTCATCTCCTGTGCCATGTGGTAGATGCAGACAGATTGCTAGTAAGTTCTCCATTCTCTGGTGTGAACCTTCCCTCCCCCTGTCAGATCTCACAATATAATGTAGAAACCAAAGAAGTAAGACTGGCCAGCAAATGAATAGTTAAGATTTTACGTTTTTACTTTTCCTCCTGTGTATGTTTCCTTCAATTTTCTACTGCTAGAACCTTTTAGACTGATTCCCTGGAACCCTCTAGTCTCCACATATCCTACTTTTCTCTATCAATGCCGTAAAGTCTCTCCACATCCAGCACTGTAATTCTAGGTCCTCTGACATCATTTCATGCATACCTACCAGTCCAGCATTACTCTGGGCTTCTTCTCAGCTTCATTGATATAGGCTTTTTGTTTCTCTATGTGTTTTCCATCTCTGTGGCTCTTTGTACTTTGTCAGACAAAACAGTTTCTGCCAATAAGATCCATCACCAATTCTAAATTTGTTGTGTGCATATCTAGGCTTCTACATCTGTATCTTTTTTTTAAGTAAGTTAGCTGCCATGGTGGACCATTTTAAGTCTAGCCAATCTCCTCTCAAGGGTGAGAATCAAACCTTGTATCCTATATCTTTAACAAAGAATTCTACAGTTTCTATGCATGTCTTGGAAAGTGATCGTGTGCATTGATTGGATCAGCTGTAGAATATACTTTCTGGTGTATAAAGAGTAGAAACAGACCAGCACATGGCAGTCAGGCATTACATAGTCTAGTCCTACTGACTACCCCTGCAAGATTGTTTGATTCTTAATAAATCCTCTTCGAACATCCTTTGGTGTCAGTTCTGACATTCAAGGAAGCTGCAGGTATTGTCTAAGAAACTTCCCCCATTTTCCACCTTAATCTAGTTTCCTTCCCGAATCTTTTGATTTATTCTTACAATTCTATTTTTTTTTTTTTTTTTTTTTTTGCCAAACAGCTGCTTGGTGTTGCTTCTTGACCGAGACCTTCAGAATTCCAGTATACTTAGCAACTAGTTTTATCTTCTTGAAGATAATATGCCTCTGTTCTTAGGGGGAGTATTCCAGAAAAGTTCTGCTTACATCCCTTAGGTATCTTTTAATGAAAATTTCAAAGTGATTGATTTGGCTTAAACTACAAACTTACATTCAGGCATCTCAACCTGGGAAGAATCATGAAGATTATGCTGCCATTATTTAGATTGGCTATACCTCCCCCCAACATAAAAAAAGATTTAGCAATACTATTAAAATTAGTAAGCTGTTTATTATTTATTGAAATACAGAATAAAGGCTTGTTTCTGGCTTAGTCCTGTTCTCTTAGACTGGAAGCTAAAAGAAAAAAATGCTCACAAGGGTTTGCCTTGTGTAGGTTAAGTGCTTTCAGCAATAACAGCATTTGCTTGTATTTTAGTACTTTAATACTTATCTGCCCCGCTTCCACTTTCCCCTTATTTGATTATCTAAAAAGTACACTGAACTAACAGTTGATTACAGGAAAAACAGTGCCTTTCCCTTTATCCTAAATAAACAGAATAATGCCCCACATTGTGGATTATTTGGATAAAAAACAACTTCCAGTAGCAAACACCACACAAAGTCCCAGCAAAGTCCCAGCAAATTAACTTTTTTTATTTAATGCTTTTGTCAGTGTGTAACAAATGACTTCTTCAGAATAAATATTTGCTGAAACTTTCTGTGTGGTGTTTCCTGCTGGAAGTTGTTTTTTATCCTGTGAGTTTATTTGGTTCTTGATTATGGATTCTTTTTCCAGCAGACAAAATGTTGAAAATAACAACACTGCCATGCAATAGGTTCATAGGTAAGCACTAGGCTATCTGCCCTTAAGGGGCATTTTAAGCCTTGCCAGTTTCACTTCAAAGGTTAGAAAGAAAACATATATTTTGGGTCTGTGAGGTAAAAGCATTAACCACTAGGCCAAGTCAAACCTGTTGTCTTCTTTTCAACCCTATCAGGGCTTGAACCTTCAATGTTTTGACCTAAAATCAGATGCCTTATCCTTTTTTGTCACATGGTCAACCTACATCAATGCTTTAAATACATACATTTAAAGTTTACTAATACTCCAATGTCAGAAAAAAATTCTTATATAATGACACTCCAAATGCAGGAATAACTGGAACTGATGTGTAGTTGTTAGCAGCCTACTAATACCATTCATAACATTTTCTGAGTGACTACAACCTCATAACTGTGAAACTTGGAAAAATGGTGTAGAGTACTTCATATAAATATGTTTCATATTTGAGATATTTTCCCATGTTTGCAGGAGACAAATGCTGATTTCATTTTGATGTGTTTAATGGTCTGTCTTTCATTTCCATTCAGTTAGTAGAACTATCTAAACAGGCTAATAGCTTTACTTGCTGTGTATAATTTTCAGAGTCTATAAAGAAAGACTTGCATTGACCACTATAAATGGGAGTTAGTGTGTGTGGTTTATTGAGTACATACAGGAAAAACATGAAAAGCAAGGGAAATATTTTATATTTGAGTTCAAACAGGCTTTATTTACTGTGCAGGTATTACTGGCATGTTTTATAATAACTGATTAGTTCAATCTGATTGCAGAAAACTGTTTGATAGACACAGTGACAATAGTTTGTGCTCTAGGATGTGATACTTTAACTTACAATGTTTAACCAGCCAAATGTCAGTAAATAAATCATTATTTTTTCCTAAATAAGTCATATTCAGTCAACGTCAAACTCCTGTCAAAATGGGTGCCCTTAAGGCCAAGGCACCCCCAGATGCTGTATGACCCATTCATTCCCCACATAGAGAGCGATAACAGCCCATTAATTTCCCCATGAAGCCCAAGGTGTTGGTAATAGCCATTCATTAACTAAGCAGACCAACTCGTCACACACTTCCCTTTTCAGATGTGATCCAGGAACAACATCTGGCTAAGTGCCTTGCACAAGGTCACACAGTAGGCAAATGAGAGCTAAGGGAATCAAACTATGTGCCACAAGAACTACAGCTCACAGTCTTAGCCCTTTGCACCAAGTGCCAGGGAGTGGCCAGCCTGCTGATCCCACAGACTTGTCTAATTTCCAATCCTGCAGGCTCAAGTGAAGGCACGCTGTGCTGCCACCATGCCTCTATGGTCAGTCAGTACATTGCTTATAAAGTGAAGTCCTGCTAGCTTCTTTTTAGAGGTGATCATCCACCCACTCACTAGTAAATGTTACCAATGCAACAAGCAAAACCGCTTTCCTACTCCACTAAAATGGGATAGCTGGCATTGGTCATTCACTTCCATCTTTTTTTGAATAGCCATTCCAGTAGACATGCCATTTATAAAGCACTGGTCATCTGAATCATACTCAGAGCTTCTTACCTCTACATCACAGGACTAGGCACTAGTCCATATCTAATCCTATGCTAGAGGCTAGACAATTAGTATCAGCTGGAACTGTGCCCCTTTTCACCTATGATTCCAAGTTTTTCACACAAATTTCCTTGCTCTTTGAAAGGAAACATCCCCGTGCAGATGACCAGAGGACCCAGCTTTTCAGATCTTCAAAGCAAGAGTCACCAATTATTTATTCATTCATTCCTCAGTTACCTGCTTAATCCAATTAGAGTCATGAGGAAGCCGGAGTCTATCCTGGCACTCTGTGGGTACATGGCAGACAAATAACTTGGATAAGATGTCAGTCTATTGCAGAATACATACATATATACAAACACACACACACACATCATTTGGCAATTTGGAGGATGACCAATTTTTTCACGTTATGTCTCTACAATGTGAAAGTAAACAAGGTAACTTAGCTAAAACCCATGCAGACACTGATGGGTTATGTATCCAAACAGAAGACAGCTCAGCCAAGATTTAAGCTAGAGAACCAAGTGGTGGGAGGAGGCATTACTGTCCACTGTGCCATCTGAGATACTAAACTTTGTTTTAGCAAAATCAGCTTTAGAGAAAATTATCTTTTAAAGTGCATTGCACATTTTTGTTAAGTGAAACAAAGCTATTTTTTTAGCTTTGAAATCTATTCGTTATCCTGTGTGCTTATAAGCATGAGTGTATGCATGCATGTGTGTGTGTGCATATGTTTGTGTGCATATGTGCATTGTATGTCCTAATACTTTAAGACCACTGCAATGGAAAAAATGTTCCCTCACCAAAACATATTGCCTACAGTTGTCCATTCTTCATGGTGCAGTGTCCTCGGATTTGGTTATATCAAGTATAGGAGTACAGGGGCTAGTCCTCCTTATGGGAAGGTGCAGGTCTGGTCATACAAAATATATATTTTTCATTTTCTTCAGAGAATGCACTTTCCTTGTGTTTTTCATGTGTATCAACAAATGCAGCTTCATGCATTTCTTAAAGGTGAAATAATATTCACCGAAAGTGTCTTCTGAGAAAACGTATGGGAAATGACCCAACCAGAAAGACCAGAGCACACAGTTTGATAAACAGAATATTGTTTAAAACAGTATCTGTTGTTTTGATCTAGCTGTTCAAAGATACACATATTACTGACAGATGTACTCTGTACTACATTGGCTCTTTTTAGACATCTAATATTTTTCTTTAAAAACATTTTATCTCTAAATCCTGACCTCAGTGCATGGATGTTCAATTTTTACTAAGTCATTATGGTATATGGGTAAGCTACAAGGGGAAAAAAGTAGTGCCCCATTTCTTGATTAAGATAAGAAAACTATGACTTTTGCATACTTTACATAATATATTAACATAAGGTCAATCTTGAATTAAACCTATTTTGAATATGTTATTAGTTGATACTGACAGGTTTAAATTTTTAGTTAGTACTAACATTGCTTACTTTAATCTTCAAAGTGTGAATAAGCTGATGTGGCTGTCAGTGTTGTTTCATATGTAGCATATGCTTCCACTTGTGGAATGTGGCTCGTGGACCTTCCAGTGGGTTAAAAGTGGCATAATAGTACAGCTTTACATTACTTAGGTTCTTAAACATTCTCTTATAACAGGAGTGAAAGAGCAGATTTTAATGTAGTTCTGCTGATAAGTTTCTCTTCCACTGTTTTCACAGTGGCAATGGATCCCAATGCAAATGAATTCCAGTCAGTAGTGGTTTCATTCCTGTAAATTAAATAGTGATGTTGGTTAGCTGATGTGGCTGGAGGCACTCATGTCACTTGTAATATGAGCTATAACTTCATCTGGCTATTAAAGGGAAAAGCAGGAGAAAAACAAATCAAGTTTCCAATGTACAAGTCTCCTTCTCTGGATAGGGAAAGAGGTACAGGAATTAGTGCTTGCTTCTGTTGACAGAAGTCAGCACCATGTCTGGTTGGAGAGGAGGTGAAATGATGCACTGTGTGGTACATGTGCAAACATATAATACACTACACTCACAGCATATCCACACTCTGGGGAAAGGTTAGGAAACTGGTTATAATGGATAGACTGTCTGAGATGTCTAATGGCATGGGTTGCATCTAAGGCAGATCTGTACCCAGTACTTCTTCCCAAGGTCACTAAAGATAGGGCAGTGGTCCTTGGAGGTGACCATCATCAGGACACTATTCCTATGGAAACATAATGAAGAGTTTAATTAATGATAAAAGGCAAGATAATGTGACCTCAGTTATCACCCCATATGATGACAAGAATACCTGCCGATCACACACTCATACAGACACCATACTTAATAGTGGGATGGAATCCTTTGAAGTCATCATAGCCATCACATCTCACTACTCTAGAATCAAATGTTTTATCAAACGCAAACTGCAAAGGGTGCCAGTTATTTACAAGTGTACATGCATACTTTTAAATAAAGACTTGTAACAATATATGTATATATGTATATATATATATATATATATATATATATATATATATGGGTCCCATTCAAAAGACCGAAACGCCGATTCCCCGACGCGGAAATCACTGACGCCAGATGACCGACAGGTACGTATACCGACAGGGTGATTCGCCGACAGTGGAAAGACCGACAAGGGTAATCTGCGATTGCGACCCGGTAAGTGTGCGACAGTGACGGAGGTAGGAGGGGTCAGGTAAGTGAGTTAGGGTTAGGGTGCAGGTAGGTGATGTGTACGTTAGTGTCGGAGCTTGGGCTAGGGGTGTGTAAGTGAGTTAGGGTTAGGGTGCAGGTAGGTGATGTGTACGTTAGTGTCGGAGCTTGGGCTAGGGGTGTGTAAGTGAGTTAGGGTGCAGGTAGGTGATGTGTACGTTAGTGTCGGAGCTTGGGCTAGGGGTGTGTAAGTGAGTTAGGGTTAGGGTGCAGGTAGGTGATGTGTGCGTTAGTGTCGGAGCTTGGGCTAGGGGTGTGTAAGTGAGTTAGGGTTAGGGTGCAGGTAGGTGAAGTGTGCGATAGTGTCGGACTTTAGGGTTTGGGTCAGGGCTAGTGTGTATGGTATGTAGTGTCGCGTGTTGTTTACGTTCCGTGTGTCGGTGATTTGGTGTTCGGTGTTTTGCGTTGTCGGGTTTGTGTGTTGTCGGTTATTTGGCGTCGGTGAGTTTTGTGTCGGGGAATCGGCGTGTCGGTGTTTAGAAGTAGACCCATATATAAATATATATATATATATATATATATAGGTACTTAAAGGATAGGTGGCCAATAATTATTTTATATCTCCTGACATGACATGAAATGAATGAAGAAACTTATCAAAATACTGGTCTTTTTCCAGGAAAACTGTTGGAAAAAGTTATAGAGATATCCTTTTAGAGTCATCAGAACCTCCTTAATCTCTAAGTTCCTCAAATTACCTTACATGACTCATTTTTTTATAGAATCCCTTTGTCATTACATGGTTCTAGTGACTTTTCTCAAGATTCTTCCTGAACTGCAAGACCATGATAATTTAATTTTTATGTTTTATGCATGTGTGTGTGTGCCTCTGTCAGGATTCAGATGCAGGTTTTAACTGAAACAAGTCTGTTTATGTTTTTAGTAGTTGGTCTAGAGTTAATTAATTCATTCTTAAACAAATTAATTCCATGAACAAAAAGCTGGTTTAGACAGCAGGCCCAAGAAGGGATGTTCTACTGTACAAATCTAAGGATGTTTTAGTAGTGAACAGCTTAAGCAATATACGTTTGAGACATGGCACTGGAAAATAGATTAACCTAAGAAAATCCACATGGACAGGGGAGAGTAAGACAGCTCTATATAAACATATTCCTGCAATTAGGACCAAAGTTTGTACCTGAGAAACAGCAACACTAACCACAGCTCCACAGTACCTGGTTCACAACAATTCTGCAAAAGCTTCAAGACTCCTGCTGAAAACAAGATTGCTAGTGTCAATCTGAAGAATGCACTGAAACTAGGAGACAGGCTTTATCTAACACCTCATCTAAGGGTGCAGTCACTGGTATATAGCACCCACCCCTGACTGTACAGCACTCACTACAGGTAAAGGCACAAAGAAAGGGTTGCATTTATTCAGTTTATGCACTTATTTATTGTCATTTGATTACCAGGAAAGTCCGGCTGGGTAGGAGTCATTTTCATTGTGGAGGCCTGGGAGAATAGCTCCAAAGTATTACAAAACATTTCAAACATAATACTTTTAAAGTCTTCTAAAATAATACAAAAATATCTACAGTTTAAGTAATTTACTAAAGTAGGCATACTATGAAAACATTGGTTAAGAATAGAAACAAGTTTTATGACAGAGTTAATATTTAGAGAAATTTTAGCCAGTTTATAGAGGAATTAAAGGTAACTTAATATAATACAAACAGAAATTGTGATATGAAGTGAGAGAAAAGTAGGCTTATAGTATATTTAGAGAGAAAGCCAGGGGAGTGAAATTGATAGAAGTATGGAAACAAGTGAAGAAGGGTTACTAAGAAGGTAAAAGGTATGAATAGCTGAGTGTTCATATTTAGAGATATTGTTTATCCTGGTCTGGAAGAAAAACAGAGCCAGCTTTTGACTAGGAAGTCTTTCAGAGTTTGAAGGACGGGAGGGGAGGTATTGACCTGATGGATACAGGTAAGGAGTTTAAAAATAAAGAAGTAAGAAAGATCACCACAGCTAACATAAAATAAAAAAACTTTAATACGAAACCAAAAAACAAAGGTAAGTACATTCACAGTCCTCAGACTGCTTCTTCTGACCTATTAAACAGAGTTTCACACATCAGAATTTTAATAGCAAATCAACCAATCAACTGCCATAGAAAATAACTACCTTATAATGACAAACTATGTGGAAGTGGGTGTGCCTTCAACACTGGTTTTAGGGAAACACACATATTAATACCAGGGTATGTATCTGCATTTAAATAAATAATCCAAATCTGTTGTCTCATTTTAGTTAAGTTCTTAAAATCATCACCTTCTATACTTGGACTGAGTAGCTCTATAGCCATGAATTTAAACATACGTTCCTGCCCTTTATCAGGAACATGTTGTGCTAAAGCATTACTCAGTTTCTTGTTCTTAATATCATTCATAAGCATTAAAATTCTGTCTTTAAAAAGCCTGTTCATTTTACCTACATAAAACACAAAACATTTTACACAAAAGGCAAAATATGTAAGATTTTATATAGTGCAGTCAGCATAGGAAGATCTCTGTATTACAAACCCTTGTGTAGGATCCATAAAAATGCACACTGTAAGAACAAACTTGCAGGCTTTACATCTCCTGCAGGTAAAAGTTCTTACATGCTGGGATGTTGGTATTTAGTTCTCTCATTCTTTCATGAACCATGAAAATATTTTAGAGAGGTTTTTAATATCTTAGATCATTATGTCCTAGAATTCAAGTGTATTAGAATCTTCTTGTGGTCTGATTGGATCCTAGTTTTCCTGAACCACATACTGAAGCAGTCATTAACTGGTCACGCCTGTTTATAACTCCATTTGGGCTCAGAGGTTCAGAATGAACTCTGAAAACACCACTTTGCACTTCCCTCATTATTTGTCATCCGGACATGCATACCATAGCTGAAAATTTCAGATTAGCACCTTGCGAAATGCAGGCACTGTATATGTATCAAATTTCTGTGACAGTGTTTGCATTAGTAAGATGTACATAGCTGAGACAAGTACAGACGCAACTCTAACGTAAGATACTGTTATGGAAAATGTCACTTCTTTCAAGCCTCTCTGCTACTTAGTTTGACTGACAGTTAACACATGTTCTGACCTTGCTTTTTGACATGGACTTTTCCAACTTACCATTAAATTATAAACACACAAAAGTAAACAGATACATCCATAGGAACCACAGGTACACAGACGTAAAGGTAGGCACTCTAAGGGCTGGACTACTTCTTGACTGTCAGCATATATAAGTCAACACAGGTCAGACATCTCTACTTTAAGCCTGACAAGAAGAATTTGCAAGTATCCTTGAAAGAGTAAAGGACATTCTCATACAACAAACAACTTGAAAGTGAGGTAAGTTACCTGACAACACAGCTAAGTACATAAAGAGAAGAGCTGGAGGAAAGCTTTGGAACTACTGGTATTAAAAAAGTACGCAATAAATTAAAACTAGTTACTGCAAAACTTGTTTGGAACTGGACCAGTACTGGTTGCAGCTAGTGGGGGAAGGAGATAATTCTATTCCAGACGGTAGAAAATTTAATGTATTCATGAATGTAGGAAAATAGCCCTTCTTGCAAGGAAAGTTGGGGTCAATTATCCTGATAAATTCTATACTCTTATAATGGTAGCAGATGAAAGAAAAAAAGTTAGAATGCGATGCTCAGAAGAGCAGTTAGAGAAAAATGTTAAAGCCCTGTGTGAGTATGAGCAGACATGGGGCACAGTTCTGCATGTCCACTCTCTAAGCTGGTGATTTTATCACAAGTGATGGCTATTGGGCTTTTTTAGATGAGTTATAGGATCACATTCAGTTTGGTTCACTACTTTTCTGTGTTGGCTGGCTGGTTCTTTACTCCAACAGGAGCCACAGATCATAGTGACTTAACCAGTATTCCTAGGTCACCCTTCAAAAAGGCACGTTTCCAATGGGCTTATCCAAATAAGAAATTAAACAAACAAAACAAACAAGAACTGATATTGTTATTTTTGATATGGTAGATGGACTGAATGAAAGGACCATTATAATCCATAATCTTCGACCCAAGATATTTTTTGAAAGAATACAGAGAAATTATATAACATTCAGCAGAAATATCACTAAGTTCTGATAAAAGATGTTATGTTAAGAAGGAATATACCTGAAACATTCTTCTATAGTAGGGTCTGTTGAAAGTAGAAAGTAGATTTGAAAAAATGAATCCAAAAAACTAACAATTTCATGTAGTTTTGCATTAATTAATGTACTCTTTAGATTATTCTAATGCATTCTCTCATTTCTTGTGTAACATCTTATAACCCAAAAGCACTGAAGACGTTAATTGACTTGGTCATGGCCACACAGTATAAAACTAGAAGTTGTGTCACACACTATTAAACTAGAAGTTGCGGGAATCAAACAAGGATATATAAGGCTGCCTCAATGTATTACTTATAACTTCTTGGGAGTATTGCTAAATGCATTCACAAGTATTTCAGCTAGATAATTGTGATTATTAATAAAATAATGGAACCGGGGAGAAAAACGTACACTAAATGTATTAACTTATAGTAAAGAAGCAAAGCAAAACCACAGTCTGCAATTAGAGCAATTATTCTGAAACTGTATGTATCCATTTCTCATCAGCTGCTTACATACTTAGCAAATTTAATGTGCAGAGCTGATCGGGCAGTAATGCAGTTTATATGCCATGCAGTGCAGTGCTGTTTACCACAACTGTTCAGCTTTAATTTAAAGTGAAATATTTTGTTATGTTCATTATTAATGCACTTGTGCTATTTGATTCTTTGCTCACTCTCTCTCTCGCTAAATATATATATATGTATATATAAAATGGAAGATGACTTATGGCCTATGCCTTGGCCAAAAGGGTCTAGTATAACAAACTGACTTGTCTGTTTAACAATTTAAAATCAATTAATTAAACAATCAGGTATATAGCCACCATTTCCATTATGGAAAACTGATATCACAAATGCATAGTATTTAACAGCACATAAACCAAGTTTTACAGAAAGTTTTTAAAACTGATTTTAAAGCAAGAGTTTATATGGTATACAGGCAAAAAATAATGCCTCTGTATAGCTGAAAATCTTTGCATGAGATCAAAGTATTTCTTAAATATTATGATATTTTAATTACATTTATAAGGTAACTAAGACATTTCTAATGTGACCTGCAGACCTCTAGGAAACTCATAAATTGGAACTATTGCGTTAAAAGATACAACAAGGAAGAAAGGGGGGGAAGTGATGAGAGGTACAGACAGCAGATTGTAGAGACTTACTACCATTAGATCAGCCAAAGTACTTCCTCCCGGAGAGATCTGTGTACCCATGGAATGGACTATAGGAATAGGTAGTGGAAAGGAAATCCACAGAAGCAGTCAAAATGGGAAGAAATGGGTGGAGAAGAGAGGAGGAGACTGAGAAGAGGGATGCAAGGGCAGTAAAATGTTAAATGCACTCAAGGACAGCCCAGACAGGTGAAGTGTCACCTTATAAAGTCATTATATAGTCAGTATCATAATAACAGCTATTACAAGGATAATGTTATGGCAGAAATGACAAGCTATGTTCTGAGCACTGAACCAGTGATCACACAAGGTACAACTCTGTACCGTTAAGCCTAACAGCAAACATAAACACACATGACGCAAAGTAAGTGATCAGGACTTAAGTCTTGACTGGTTCTGTTAATAGTTTATGCTGATGTAATATTTAATTGGCCACTGCACTGTAAATTTCACAAGTAACCATATTCCTAAATATAATTAGTTTTGAGAAAAATATGCAAAGAACAGGATTAAAGTTCCAAAGGAACCATTTGAAAGCTTAAATAACCGATGCTTTTTCCTCTGTTAATTTTCCAACATGCTTAATAGCTTAGTGATGGGCTGGTTATTGGTTATATTTACTGCTAATAAATAAAAAATGGTGCTTTTTAATATTGCTTATACCTTATGGTCAATAGCAGTAAAGTGAAGGGAGAGGTGCTGCTGTATTTGTGTGTATATCAATTATTCTGTAAGAGTATGTTTATGTCTAATAATGAATTATCACCTGGATAGACACTGTGTATTTGTTTCTGCATCATTCCTTTATACCTCTCAAGTAAAAATTTCTCAACGGGAAAACTGCAACCTCAAATCATTCACAAAACTGTAACCTTGCAGTTGTCTGCCATACAAGTCTCCTTTTCCCACATGCCTGTCATTAAAAAGGTTATACTCTGCCTCAGGAATGTAACTTCAATCAGCCCTCAGGTATTCTTCATTGTATACACAATCACCTAGTCCCACTTCTAAACTTACACAATCACTAAGACCTGCTTCTATGCTTACACAATCACCTACTCTCACTTCTACAATTACACAGTCACCTAGTCCCTCTTCTACATTTTCCAATCACTTAGTCCCACTTCTACACTTTACAATCACTTAGTCCCACTTCTACACTTACACAGTCAAGAAGACTCACTTCAACACTTACACAACTACCAATTCCCACTTCTCCACTTTACAATAACTGCCATGTAGCACTAACAGTATTTTATTCTGGTTTCCACATACCAGTAAAAGAATGGGAGAAAAGAATACTTTTCCTGACAGTTGACGACTCAAGTACCTGTTCATGCAGGTAAGGGGTGTAGTGTTTGTGATCTCTGAAAGCCTCAAGTGTCACGTTTCTTCCAGTTTCTCATACATTGCCCCTCATCAGCACACTAGCCTGTATAAAACTTGAAGGAAAATATCTTACTAGTCATGAACATGTCTATTGTAGCAGTAGCGGGCAGTGTTTCATTTTATATTGAATCATTTCTTTATGTTGTAGTTGCATGCCTGTTACTATATTAAAACCTATCAACTATAAAGGTTTAGCGTTTAAGAAATGCAGTGTGGATAATCTTAAAAGAAGTAGATTGTATTGGTGATTATTATTCTGTTAATTTAATTTCATTAACTTTTGGGTTAAAGGTTAAGGAAACAACCTGCAGGGGAACTACATGTTTTAACCTGAACCCAGTATCCGCGAAAAACTTGCAACTGAATAAAATAACACTGGAGACAAAGAGAAGTACAGTAATACAGCAGAGGGTTAGTACTGAAAAAGTACACCAGGGATAAGAGTAGTATGGTAATACAACATAGGGTTAGTACTGAAAGAGTACACTGGAGATAAAGAGTAGTACAGTAATACAGCAGAGGGTTAGTACTGAAAAAGTACGCCAGGGATAAGAGTAGTATGGTAATACAACATAGGGTTAGTACTGAAAGAGTACACTGGAGATAAAGAGTAGTACAGTTTAGAGTAGTACAGTAATACAACAAAGGGTTAGTATTGTTAGAGTATACCGGAGATAAATAGTAGTACAGTAATTCAACAGACCTAGTACTGAAAGAATACACTGGAGATTTCTATTTATTTATTTTACATTTGTTGACTGGGAGAGTCCGACTGGATGCATGTCCATTTTCAGTGGAGGCCTGGGGAGAAAAGCTCCACAGTTAAATTTTAAGCAAAATATAAGGTGCATACAGAAGCATTCAGATTTAAATAGATAGTACCAAACTTAACAATGACTAGTAACATAGCACTGAAGCTTAAGATTTAACATATTTACATAGACTGAGCACATCTTTTACAGTTTTAGGTTGAGGTATTTACGCAATGGTGACCATTGTTAGTAGGGGTTGCATTTTTTTTTGTTTTATACAGTTGACTTGTGAGGAAGTTAGCCACAATAGGGAGTATAGCAACAAAGAGAGCAAAGATTAGACACAGTAGGGAGTATAGTGGCAGGAGAAGAGACAGAGATGGGAAATTGGATAACAGGCTAAGTAAGAAAAGCAGGAGGGGTAGAGCTTGAGTAGAGGTGTAAAGAAAAAAAGTATAAAGGATAGATGAGTGTGCTAGCAATGGCATATGGCTATTGACTAAGGGGTTAGAATTAGAAGTGGAAATGGAAGGAAGGTAGAGAAGTTGCATTCTTTTGGTGATGAAGCTGAAGTCAGAGGGCAAGAGTAAGGGGGGGGGCAGGTGGGGAACATGCGCATATCCATGTGTGCTTTAAGTGTTCTTTCAGGAGTCTTTTAAATGTAATCTTTGAGCCTGATGAGGTAATAGAGTAGGTAGGGTGTTCCAAATTTTGCCTATGTGGTTAGAAATGAGGGAGTCCTCTGCTGTGTTGTTGGTCTTGGTGACCTTGATTAATTTTCTGTTGACTGAGCAAAGTTGTCTAGTTTTAGCTTGTAGTTCTAGTAGATTGGCCAGAGTTGGAGTTTTGTCTGGGAATAATAGGAGAGTATGGGCAAAGGAAAGTTGATAGTTTAGGAGATTAGGGAATTCAAGCCAGCCAAGTTGTTTTAGGGAATGGCAGTGGTGGGCTTGGTAGGGTAACCGGTAGCAAATTTTGCAATTTGATTGTAACAGGTGTTGAGTTTGACAATTTTGGTTTTGGGTAAGTTAGTGATAATGGGTCAGGCATACAGTAGTGTTGAAAGGAGGTAAGTTTGAGTAACTGTTATCCTAGCAGGTTGTGTTAGAAATTACTTATTTTTATATAGACTTCCCAGTTTTTTGTGAATAATTGTCATGGTTTGATTTATATGCTGATCAAATTTGAGGTTATTATCAATGGTCACTCCTACCAATTTAGTGTGAGTGTCAGGGGAAATAACAGTCCCATCCCTGGACACAGTATTAAATGGGTTGGGTATTGTGGTAGATTTGTTAGCTGTAAATAACAAGAGTTTGCTTTTTGGGGATTTAGTATTAGGGTTTTGTTAGGAAACCAGTTTTCAGTGGTATTGAAGGCTTTTTGGGTTATAAAAAGGAGCTTCTGAGAATCCTTGGCTGAACAGGCAAGTGTTGAATCACCAGCTTATTGTACAACTGTTGCATCTTGACTGATGCTATGGAGATTATTTGTGGAAATGGAGGTAGAAGGGGACCCAATGGAACCTTGTGGGACTCCTGTGGTGATGGGTAGCTGTGTGGATAGGTTAATATCCCACTGAGCTGCTTGTTGTCTTCCTTGTAAATAGTTCTGAAATCAACATAATGCTTGTTTACTAAGGCCAAGGTCAGTAAGGGCTTGTACTAGTTTAAGATGGTTGACCATATCAAAGGCCTTTGATAGGTCCAAGAATATGGCAGAAGTTGGATTACCTGTGTGTTTGTTTTGGTTGATGAGGTTTGTAAAAGAGAGTAGGGTGGTGGTTGTGCTATGAGAAGACCGAAATCCATGTTATGTAGGAGAGAAAAGTTGCTTGTTAAGCAGGTATGACATACGTTGGTAGTGTATGCATTTCTCAACTATTTTATCTAGTGAACACGATGGCTATGGGGTGATGGTTGGTGGAGGTACCACCTTTATGGAGGGGATAATATAGGCGGTCTTCCAGATGGGTGATATTAGGGTTTCTGAGATAGATCTGTTTAGAAGGATGGATACAGAGAAAGCAAGTTCATTAGCAGCCAACTGAAGGTATTCAGCAGGCATCAGATGCTAGGGTAATAGGTTTAAGTTTGGATAGCAACCTTTTGACATAGTTGGTAGGGATGGGTTGAAATTGGAAGGTTGTTTTGGGTCTATCTACAGGTTCTGGGTAATTAGTGATGGTGGATGTGAGCTGTTTTTGAACAAGATTAGAAATAGTTTCTATGAAGTATTTGTTAAATGTGTCTGGTATATTTGTGATTTCACTAGTGGAGGTTGGAGGTGGGGTGGAGGGTATGGTAGTGTGTAAACAGTGAAGGAAGTACACGGTGAAAAGTACTTTACCAATTAGGGAGTAGAATGAATGAAAACTGTCCTGAAAAAAACATGTATTTGTGGGAGAATACAGCCAAAAACTGACTAGAACAAATGTAAGGTGTTGTAGATGAAACAGAGTGTATAGACCGCAGACAGAGGTAAATGTCACTAGCAGTCAGTAGCTGAAAAGACTGACAGCAGTCATTCTTATCAAGGAGCTATGACAGAGGAAAAGTGAGATGAGAAAAGAGTTGCCCTGGTATGATAAAACTGTGCATCTCTGAACAGAAAACCCTGAGCATCAGAAATGCTGAAAAATAATGCCTGAAATGGAGAGGCAGGAAAACAACAACTTCAAGTGTTTTTGGAAGGGTGTAAGCTCCTCTGCAGCCACTGATATGGGGCAAGCACCTCACCACCCTGAACATATGTGTACCAACTCAACATTCGCACCAACTCAAACAAGGGCAGAATCTCCCAAAAGAAGGGAGTCACTGCCATTGAACATTTAAATCATCCCAGCAGTGATTTCACATGGAAAGCAGTGATTGGTGTTGTGCCCCTCTGAGTCTTGTAGTTTAGGCAACTAATGCTCAAGGAATTTCAAATTGGTCACCTGTATAGAGACCAATGGGCAGAAACTCTGTAGCATCCAGCCATTTGTAATCTACTGTACATAGGTTCATAGGTTCATAGGTTCATACTAGGCTATCTGCCCAAGGGCATTTATAAGCCTAGCCCATAGTTATGTGGCTTTCGCCACCCCTTTAGTTTGAATAAAAACTATGCCTATCATTTTTCTGTGCCTCTGTCAAGCAGTGACACTGAAGTAATCCCTGGGGTATATCTGCGATCTCCCATCCATTGGTCAAGATTCCTCTTGAACAAGGCCAGCGAGGTGCTCTGCCTCACATGTACCGGGATTTTGTTCCACAGCATAGGGAGTCTCTGGGTGATGAATCTGTCCCTCCAGCACGTTCTATTTATAACCGTGTCAAGGTTTAAGTCTCCGCCCTTGTGGTTCTGAGGGATCTAGATTTTTGAGGTGAAGCATATTCATCAAATCTGGGTTTGACATGGCCTTATATGTCAGGCACAGGTCACCTCTGAGCAAGCGGTATGAGACTGAATAAAGCTGGAGTTCTTTCAGTCGGGCAGCATAAGACATATTTTTGAGACCCTTTATCCTTTTGGTGAGGAACTTTTGGGGCCTTTCAAGCTGCATCAGGTGTCTGGTCAGATACATTCGAACGGGCATTGTACTCAATCATAGGTCTAATGAGTGATGAGTACAGGGTTGATCTAGATGTGAATCCCTTCATGATCAGGTGGGCGATATAGAAGGTTTTCCTAACTACTTTAGCAACATGAGTGTCAAACGAAAGACTACTGTCAACTTGGGTCCCCAGATACTGATGACTTGTTCTGTGCACAGTGGATTGTCACCTATATGGTAGCTAGGGTAACCTTGTTTTTCCCAAGGGTATGACTATGCATTTTCAGGCCATGGCTCTGGCACCAGTTATCCGTTTCTGTGAGGCCCTTCTGGAGGATATCTGTGTCAGATGTGTTGACTATGGGGCCCAGTTTGCAGTCATCTGCAAACTTTGTCAGCCATAACCCTCCTGTGTTTGCTTGTACTTCAGAAAAGTAGATGCGAACAAGAGTGGACCCAGGACTGAGCCCTGTGGGACACCACTTGTGACAGGCTTTGAGTCTGACATGGCTCCAGCAACTCTGACCCTGTGGGTTCTGTCGCTAGCCAGTTTGCAACCCATCTTGTGATGTATGGGTTTACATTCAAGCTGATGAGTTTTTCGATGATACCTAAGTGGGGTATTGTGGCCTTTGCCAGGTCGAGGTAGGCTGTATGGACTGCCTTTCCCTCATCAATGGCCTTGGTGACTGTCTTGAAAAAGTCAACCAAGTTTAAGAGGCAGGATCTGCCTTTGACAAAGCCAAACTGGGTTGGATCCAAAGTCTGCAAGTTCCCTATGTCTTTATTTATGAGTTCCATTATGATCCTCTCCATGGCTTTGCAGATAAGGCTTGTCAAGCTAATGGGCGGTAGTTTCCAGGGTCTGTGGAGGCACCGCCTTATGAAGTGGGACCACAGCCGCCGCGCACTCCTTGGGTAATGCGTATCCTGAGGTGAGGCTAAGATTAAACAGCTGTCCTAACTGTGGGTTTAATTCCTCATTGAGTTCAACACCATCCGGTCCCATGGATGCTGTGTTTTTGCCTTAGTGAGGCAGTTCTCACCTGCGTTGGAGATGTTTGGGGGCTACAATCCTCTGGAATAGATATCTCTCCTTTGGGGGAGGAGAAGTTTGCACTGAACCTGTCAGCCAGTATGTTAGCAATGTGTGTAGGTTCAGTAATTTTCACATCATTTTGAACTAATTCTGAGCATATCTGGGAGTTTCCTCCTAGGTTTCTAACATAGCTAAAGAAGGCCTTATGATTGTCTTTAGAGTCCTTGGCGATTTTTCTCTCAAAATTTGCCTTGGATGATTTTATGAGAGCTCTTAGTTTTTACTTATAATGATCAAAGGTGTCTTACCTTTCAAGGATTTTGCTCTATCTTGTAGTAGCTTCCTCCTTTTGTTGTAGAGCTTGTTTATGGCTGGGGTCCACCAGACTGGACGCTTGCCTTTGGTACAGAGAGTCTTAGTTTTGTTTGGGATTGCCTGATCCATGCAGTCCTGTAGGTGCTGGTAGAAGGCATTTGTAAGTGATTCAGCGGTTTGAGTAATGTTTACCACTGGCTCAGGGGCCTTAAAGGAGACCACACTAGTTTTAGAAGTGTGAAAGTTTTTCACTGTGGTCTTTTTGTTTCAGGTGGGGCGGGATGAGGACCTCCAGCGAGATTAGTTTATGATCTGATCTCACCAGTGAGGTATACTTCGAACATTTTGATCCCATGTTCGTGATGATGAGATCAAGTATGTTTTCACCTCTTGTGGGGATGGTGACTAGTTGTTCCATGGCATTTGAGTTTATGAACTCCAGGAATCTTTGGGTTAGAGTGTTCGGCTTGAGTAGTGTTCCCAGTCTATATTAGGGTAGTTGAAGTCACCTAGTATGATGGTGTTTGGAGATACATTTATCCCTCCAATGTTTTCAGGAAGGCCATGTGAGGTTCCTGAGTTTGAGAGGGTGGCCTGTAACATGCTACAAATTGCAGAGCAGTCTTGCCTATGGTTAATTGCACCTGGATGGTCTCAGATGCATCGTGCGTTGCCACCAACCTTGAGGTGTGGGTGTCCTTTATGAATATGGACACCCTCCCCTTTCTTGGTGTTGTCGATTTTGGGGCCGAACGTATGATATGAGGTGAAACCTGTTAGTGCTGGGGTGCTCTCAGGAGCCTTGAACCAGGTTTCTGTCACAGCACAGACATCAATGTTCTCCATATTGAGAAGGGCCTGCATCTTGAGATTGAGACTTCTGGCATTGAGCAGCATTACCCTTAGTTTTTTCTTTTTGGTGTTCTAGGGTGGTAGGTTTAGAATTTGAGCTTTGCCTAAAAAGGCACTATATCCGAAGCCCAGGGTGACAGGTGCTTGTCCAGCATGTCATCCCAGGCAGACAGACATTGATCCCCTTTGAATGACACCAGAATTTAAGCCAATTATTAAAGCTGATCATCTTATCACTGTATTGTGGCATCATTCTAGGTGAAGGTAGGATACTGCTCAAGGTCAGGGTCATACCTGCCTGGGCTACATAATCAGAGCGACACCAGCGTGGACAATGACTGGCTGTTGAGAGACCTGAGTGCTTGCGTTATGTGGCGGATTCACAGGCAGCTTACTGTGACCTTCTCCTTACTCAGTCTGGTGAGTGTGTCTGACTATGGAATCACCAATGACAAGTGTGTCTGGCATTTTGTTTGGCCTTAAGGGCTGTGACTGTTTGACACTCTGACTGTGTGGTCTATGTGTTGCATGTGTTGGGTCGTGAGGTGGTATTTGTTTGGGTGTCTGCTTTGGTGGCCTCTGCTGTTTTGGTAAATTTATGTCTTTGTGTGAGTATGTGTATGATTTGAAGTTGTGATGGTACCATGTGTGACTGGGTATGTATTGTGTGTGGTTGCCTTCTCCTCCTGTCTGGTCTTGCCAGTCCTATGTTGAGAGAGCTCAGCTCCAGTTTGGCATAGTTGCATCTCTCGCATGTATTTGTGTTTTGTGGGAGAAGGAGAGGATTGTACATGAGGCAATTGTAACATTGCCTCAATATTCCCAGGTTCACCAGTTGAGCTGGAGAGGACACTAGCAACTGATCCCTCGACACAGTAGAAGTAGTAGATAAAGAACTTAAGTGGGTTTTGGGCTGGTGGGGTACTATCTATAATAAGAGTGCTTTATCAAGGTGCAAGTACTGTAGGAGTAAGTGCTAGGCTTTACAGATAGAGAATAGTCTACTTGGGAATCAAGTAGAGATGAACTTTTCAGTTATAGGATATGCTGGTTAGATCAGCAGTACAGTTTAGCGTGTTTTATAGCAGGGGCTGAAGGGAGCTAGGAATTGGCCCAAACCAATGGACTACTAGTTTCTGGCTGAAACTTCACCAAATCGGACAAACAGTGCTTCCACTGGTAAGCAAAGAAACTTCCTCCTTCCTAATAAGGCAATGGATCAGTAACAGGAACTAAAAACAAAGCCCAGGGATCAGCAACTCTGAAACTGGACTACTCTAGTTCAGTAAGTGGGAAAACAAGAGATTTTTGTTTTATTACAGAGATAAGGAAAAAACAGACAGTAAATGCTATAAATGCTGTAAACTTTAGTGTGTAGCCTACAGAAACAATTTGCAACAATTAGTAACTTAAAGTGCAATAAACAGTGTAAAATGCAGAAATCACTTAAAGTAGCAGTAAAACAAATGCAGTCGCTAGCTTAATAACAGTGGAAAGCCACAAAAAATACTTATATCTGGTAGAAAGTCACTTTTAGCTCTCTGCTGCTTGGATCACTCTGCAGGCCACCACGAGGATCTGTGCAGAGTTGGTACAAGCTGGAAAACACGTGTTTTTTATAGCAGGGGGCTGAAAGTAGACTACTAGTTTCTGGCTGAAACTTCACCACCGGGAAAAAAAGGCTGCTCAGTGCTTCCCACTCCCTGGTAAGCAAAAGAAACTTCCTCCTTCCTAATAAGGCAATGGATCAGTAACAGGAACTAAAAGCAAAGCCCAGGGATCAGCAACTCTGAAACTGGACTACTCTTAGTTCAGTAGGTGGGAAAACAAGAGATTTTTTTTTACAGAGACAAGGAAAAAAAAAACTATAAAAATGCTTTTGGCTATAGCACACTTGAGTGTGTTAGCCTACAGGTAAAATTAAGCAACAAATAACTTTTAAGAGTGCAAAACAGTTAATCAACACAAAAACAGTTTAAATAGAATGCAGAGCTGTATAAACAGGCTACAGTAAATATTCAAAAGCCAGAAAAATATTAAAATCGGTTATAGCAAATACAGTTATAACAAATGCTCTGAAATATACTGTATATTTTCAATATGTTTGAGAAGGACAGTCAGAACACAAGAAGGTTCAGGCAAGAAGAAAAAAGTTTTGTTTTACTTTTGAAAAGGTAAAAGGAGGAACAGAAGGCCTTATCAAATGTTCTCTGTATTAAGAAGAATGAGCTAATGACACTAGACTGGGAGTGTGTGTAGTAGGGGTGGGCAACTGCAAAGCCACCAAGTATAAGAGCAAGACACCAACAGCGAGGGAGGGAGGGACAAAATAGCCTAAGACAACAAGCTATGACAGTTTTAAACAGAAAAGATTTCTGAAGATTCTGAATAGACAAAGTGCTTTATATATATTAAATTATAAAAACAGTAATCTGTTAAAATAATCAAAAAATACTTATATTTTGTAGCTCAGTTGCGGTCAAACAACTTCTCCAGCCTGCACCAAAGGCCAGAACAACAACTTTTTTTTACAAGAACACAAAAGAACCAGCCCCCACTAGCCAAGAGATAATTACACAGAGTAAATGTTTCAGTTTATACAATAGCCTAAGACAACAAGCTATGACAGTTTTTAAACAGAAAAAGATTTCTGAAGATTCTGAATAGACAAAGTGCTTTATATATATTAAATTATAAAAACAGTAATCTGTTAAAATAATCAAAAAATACTTATATTTTGTAGCTCAGTTGCGGTCAAACAACTTCCCCACTGAGTCAGTTGTGACTATAAAACAGTTTCTTTAAAGATCCAGTCCAAATGCAAACCAGATACTTATTGACTTCCTCTATTCATTAACTTCATAAACATCTGTTTTATACTCCTGTCAGTGTCTAAACCAGTATAACAAATTAAGTGTAAAAATAACTATCAGCAAAAATATAGAGGATTATAATCAGTTCTCCGATCTTAAACTTTTCATTATGCGTTCAAAATATGGTTTCATTGTGGGTGTTGGCATCCATGTCAAGAACACATAATATTCAGTCCAATCATAATTCTTTGAAGCACATAGAGATTTATCAGCTCCATCCACTACTAGTTACTAAAAAAAATGCTAAGTGCTGTGCTGGCTTTGAAAGCTGGTAAAGTAGCTCAGAAGCTTGTCTTTACGATGTAAGAGAAGCAGTTTTTTTTTTTCATTTTAAAGGCTGTAATTTTTGAAGACCATAGGCAGAAACAGAGTTGAAATTAAGCCTTCCTGCAGCTGTTGTTTACTGGCCAGGACTGTTAGTTTTTAGAGCTTAGCACAGACATTATATTAACAGTGCATGGGGGTGCTTAGCAACTGTTAATCGCCGTTTGAAGCATTATTAAGGTGTGGTCTCACACTACAGTAGCACTGAACCGGAGTGACATATGAGTGTCATCACTGTGCTCCATGCAATACAACTAAATAAATAAATATCAATAGAAAAACATACCAGCAACTAGGATGAACATCTCGTTCTTACAGATAAGAATGCAAACTATAACACAATAAAAACAAATCAGCCGAGACACTGCCAGGGTAAAATCTTTACTTCAGTGTATGAACAATAGAGAGTATAAGGTAAACACTTTCATAAAATGGCGTTGCTTCTTCAGACCATCAAACAAACTTTCATTAAAACACTTTTAAATAGTTAAAATAATTAAGAAGCATCCGATCATGCTCAAAAAACAATTAAAAACTAGTGTAAATGATTTGTTTAGTTAATTTAACAGGAATATGATGTATGCAAACATGCTTTTTAATTGTCTTTTCAGCATGATTGGATGATTCTTAATTATTTTAACTATTTAAAAGTGTTATAATGAAAGTTTGTTTGATGGTCTAAAAAAGCAATGGCATGTTGTGAAAGGGCTTACCTTATACACATACACATGAACCACAAAAAGTGATTTTCACAAGTCATGTCATTGGTTACATACTGCAAAGGAAAAAATACAAAAGATTTTTGTTGAAAAATCAGATAAATACAAACTAATTATAGAAAATTTCCCGTCTGTGCAGTGAGTATTAAAAAACTGCATGCATGACAACTAAATCTTTCTTACCAGAACACTAACAGAAAACCCATGCAGATGAAGGAAGAGTCTGTTAACTACTTACCAACAGAAATCAGAAATTAGAATCAATGTCTAGATCCTTGTGCTGTGAGACAGTAACACTGACTAAAATGAAGTTCTACATATATATTTTTTAATTAAATATTTTGTTCCCTATAATTCAAGTCATCATCTGCCAGTGCTGGTCCTCCTTGATCTCAGATGCCAGGAATTAATCATGACTCATCCAGACCTAAACCACAACCTTCCTGTTGGCTGAGAGACAATTGAGCCATTCCAGTGCATTGTCATACTGACAGTCATAGGAATGTATTATTTTCCCCACCCCAGTGCTTGATGTATAATGGAATAAGGCCCTTACAGCCAAGAAATCTCACAGTACACAGTAATTGGCCATAACAAACAACCTATATACCATCTCAGATGTGCTTTACTCACATATGTGGAAATGATCTCAGTTAGTTGTTGTTGTGTCTTTCGGCTTTTCCCGGTTAGGGGTCGCCACAGTGGAACTCCGGTCCGCTAATGATTGGCAGTTGATTTTTATGTGCCGAGTTGCCAGCCCTGACGCACAACCTTCAATGAAGGTACGCCCATTCACACGTCTCCACGCAGAAGACACTCCAGCTGAGAATTGAACTGGACAGCGTCTTTCTGTGAGGCGACAATGCTACCACAGCACCACCAACAATTAAAATATGCAATAAAGCAGTCAATGTGCAGTTAACAAATGTTGGCAGAGAAGTCTTTTGAAACTTCTTAAACCTCATCATCGAAAAGTAGGGCAAATGCAGCAGTTAGTTTTAGATGAGTCCTTCACATTGCAAAGGGATGAGGGGACAGTAGCAGCCACATAATGCATATTTCTGTAGATTACACCCTTTCTGTACCAACTGCATTTTTCTATAAAGTGGCTGTCATCATCTGGGATTTGTAGTTACAGAAGCTATAACATGTACTACAGGCTGCTTAAGGTTCATAGGTTCATAGGTTGGTACTAGGCTATCGACTCTAGGGTCTATACAAGCCTAACCATAACAATTCCCTGGCTATTTCTTCCCACACTATTTACTTCCCTGGTCCCCTGTCTAGCAAGACAAGCCACAACTCTTCTACCTCACTCATGTGACATGAGCATTGCTCTCTGCCTTCCGCTTCAAAATGTGAAACATTGCCCCTCATAATGTGAAACACATGACAAAAACGTGGAACCCCCTCAAGTGTACTACATTATGAGGAAAGATCTTCATTTTGAGTCTTAAAAAGTTTATGATCCCCTGTTACACTTTGATATACTCTGTCACATTCACTGTTCAGAATTTATTCATTTTGAGTCTTAAAAGGTTTATGATCCCTTGTTACACATTCACTGTTCAGATTTTTTTTTAACTAATATTCATGGTTGTTGTTGTTTGTCTTTTCGATGTTTCCAGGTTAGGGGTCGCCACAGCGCAACTCCGGTCCACTAATTATTGGCAGTTGATTTTTATGGTGCCGAGTTGCCAGCCCGACTCCCAACCTTCAGCGATGGCATGCCCATTCACACATGTCTTTCGGAGGCCACTTGACCACGGGGAGGACATGCAGACTCCACACAGAAGGCACTCCAGCTGAGAATCAAATAGGAGAACCTCTTGCTGTGAGGCAACAATGCTACCACTGAATATTCATGGTATATAATAATACATTATATTAATTCTTTAAAAAGAACATTTTATAAGTATAAATATTTGGCAATGCTATGACTACTAGTTGAAGTTATTAGCAAACTTTTGTTAAGTGTTCCACATTTTTTCTCATCTGTTCCACATTATGAGGGGTAGTGTTCCACATTTTGAAGGGTCACAGTTGTAAAGAAGGGCAGGAGTTGTCTTTGTATTGATATGCAAGTTCTAAACAGAGTAATTACAACACATAATTATTTATTTATTTATTGTTTGTATGTTTGTACTTGTTAAACTGGGGTAAAGCGATAACCCACATGGACCATTTTCATTGTGATCTCAGGAGCACATCTGGTAAAGGGACTTGATATGAATTAAAAAAAAACATGAAAATGACAATTGTAATTTGCAAACTACCAATTACTTGCAACTGAAGTAACCTCAAGAATGCCAACTGCTAGTTTTATTTGATTTTTTGTAAACAGAATTGGTTCTGATCTTTTGAAAAAAGCACTGCCCCAGCTGAATGAAGGTGGTGCTTACCAAATATGGTCCTCCTTCTCCTAAGTGGCTATGTATGCTGTGAAGAAGAAGAAAATGAAGAAGAAGAAGAAAGGGAGATCAATGACTTAACAGAAGTAAATGGACTATATAGTTTTAGGGGCAGGGAGAGAAAAAACACACAAAAAAAATATAAAATGTTGAGTTCTCCTAGCTTCTTCCCATGTGTCACCCCTTCAGTCACTCACATTATCCTAATCACTATGATTTTTATGTCTCTATAAGACCTCCAGCTCTTCAGAATTTCATAAGGTACTCCAACTTTGACTGGACAAGTGTTTTATACTAACATATTATTCCCTTACTGTCCCAGGATTCTATGGTCCATAGAATTTGATTTTCCTTCACTGCTACACTTTCTTTGTGGATGAAGGTTTATGTTTTTTCTTAATGATAACCATCAAATTCTTCTCCTGTTGTGCTTTTTTGTTTCTCATACCCTTCAAAGGGTTGAAGCAAAGCTACCGCTACTTACACCGTGAGTCCAGTCTACAGATCCTTCCTTACAGTTGCCCCCTCATCCATCAACACAACTCCCAACCTTGGTGGTATCTGTAGAGAGAATGATTAAGTTTTATTTGTCTTATGTGAGGTCCACGATGAAAACAATGAAGAGGGATGGACTCTATAGCAATCCTTGTGGAGCAGTGCTTTTCACTTTCTCTTCTTATAATAGGTTTCCATGAGAATTACTAATCAGAGTTAAAACAGTAGAACAGTTCTGAGAGATAGACTGCCCAGTTTGAAAACTGCAAGAAACAATGCATATTCATTCTTTAAACCTAGAAATCATTCTGGCAGAAGCTGTGGCCAGAATCCAAAGAAACATTTGGTATGAAGAGTGGAAGAGTTAGGCTATGTATGTTTCAAAATTAATTTCCCAAATTAGATAAAGAACATGTTGTGGTTTTAAATGTAAGCCTCCTTTCAGGAACCCTTTCAAAGAAGAATCATGGAAAAGATATGGCTCAGTAAAGATGCTGCTGAGATAACAAAAAGATATAGTATTAAAAATGATAAATCAGGCCTGCTGTATGAGAATGATTCATATAAGTCAGCCACTGAGGAACTGGGCAAGTTATTCAATCCAGTGATGGTTGGACTGCCACAGAGCTGCAACTATGCCAGAACAAAGAAGGCTTGTCATATGAATAATGAAAGGGGATTTTTTTTTTCTCATATTTCTTTTTGATTTTCAAGAGTATAATTACAATTTTTAACAAGAAAAAACAACGTAATATCAAATTTTTACAAAAACTATATACAAAGTCCAAAATAGATACCAAATCTTCAATAACATTACATTTTGTCTAATAGTTTTTTAAGCTTTATCCAGGCAATTTGTTTATGAGTCATGTTTGAGGAGTGTAACATAGCTGTTTATAATTCCCTACTACAAATAATCTTAGTAAAATCTATAAATTCCTTAAATGAGAGGTTATTTTTACATTTCCAATTTCTAGTAATAGTTTTCCATGCTATAGCAAGTAGAGTCCAAAGGAGGTTCATTTGATTCAGTGGAACATACCTTGGCATTGGTACATTAAAAAGTATCATAGAATCAGAGATCTCGCATCTGTCCGACCACAAAGCTTTAATAAAATTTTTAAACTCCATCCAAAATGATGTTATTGTTCTGCATTCTAAAAACATATGTGCCCAGTCAGCATCTATTAGCGCCTTGCATCTCCAACATCTATTAAAATCTTTCTTGCTTATTTTAGAGGCTTTTTTGGTGTAATAAAACTTCTATGAATGAATTTCCATGTAAAAATTTCCCAATTTGTGGAAGAAGAGGTATGGTAAACAGATCTGAGAGTTAAAGTTTTATCATTTAATTGTATTTGGGAGTTGTTGAAATTGTTGATATATTTCCACAAATTGTGGTCTAATATTATTAGATCTGATCTAAGAATGTTGTAAAATCTTGACAATGAGATACCATTATTATTATATTGGTGAAGTCAAAGAGGATGGATAATTTTTTGGGGAGGTCTGTTATAGCAGGAAAATGATGTCTTTTAAATTCCGTTAAAATAAATTCTCTGAAGATTTGAATATTTAACCAGTTATTTTGGTAGATATTATACCTGGCTAAAAGGTAGGTAGTATCATGAATATTATTAGTTCCTAAAAACTGATGCCAGAATAATAACCCATTTTCTTCCATAGTTTTTATTTTCATCATATTAAAGGAATCAAAGCATCCCTTGGTAAAGATTATTGGAAACATTAGAATGGACAAATTGTTGTTCAAAAGGTTCTTATTCATTACTTTTTTAAAATTTTGCAAGATATATTTAATTATAGGAATAAGATGTGATTTTTCATGCTCATTGTTGAAAAAGAATTCTTTAATAACTAAATAGCTTAATATTTTCAGAACAATATATGTTTTTAAAAAACTTGTCAAAATTACTTAATAGTATTGTTTTGTGTAAGTTTTTCCAATTTGAATGGTATTTTGGACTTAACCACAGACTTGTTATATTAAGACTAATGGCATCATCATAAAGCTCAAAATTTGGAAAAGCAATCCCTCCTTCAATCCAGTTTTTATAGTGCCAATCATATTTAATCATTGGTTTTTAAGGATACCATAGAAATTTAATTAATATAGTGTTTATGTGTTTAAATTGTTTTCTAGAAGGAGGAGCCAATAATGTTTGAAGATAAAAAAGAATTTTTAGTAATAGAATCATTTTTATCAGAGGTAATCTTTCTTCTATAGTAAAGAACATTTTCTTCTATCTATTAATGTATTCTGTGATTTTATTTAATAAAATTTTATAATTTATATTTATAGTGTCCTTCCATTTAGACAGAATATGAAACCCTAGATATTTCAATTTATCATTGGTCCAGTTAAAGTTATTGTAATTAGATAGAGTGTTATTCAATTTTTTATTGATGAGAATAGTTTCTGTTTTGTTTTGGTTAAATCTAAGGTTTGAGATTTCCTCAAAGAGTTTTAATGATCTGATAATGTGATCAATAGATGAATCAATATTTCCAATAGTTAATAAGATATCATCTGCAAAGAGTAAAATTTTAGAAGAATAGTTCTCATTAACATCAAAACTTTTTATGTTTATATTGTTTCTTATGAAATTAGCAAATGGTTCTATTGCTAATGCAAATAGTAGTGGGGATAAAGGGCAACCTTGTCTAGTGCCTTTTAGGATTTGAAGTGGGCCAGATAAAAAAGCACAGATTTTAATATATGCTATATAACCTTCATTTAATTTTTTTAACAAATTTAAGATTTCTGAGGAGAAATTATATTCTTTTAATACCATAAATAAGTATGTCCAGTTAATAGAATCACATGCTTTATCTAGATCTAGACTGATGAGTGATAACTCTTTTTTTTATTTGCAAAATCTATTAAAGTTAAAAGTCTAATAGTATTATCCTGAACTTTTCTATTCAGTATAAAACCTGTTTGATCATTGTTTATTAAAGTTGGCATCATTTGATTTAATCTGTTTGCTAAAATAGACGTAAATATTTTATAATCCATATTTAATAGGGAAATAGGACAATATGATGAAACAAATTTGGAGTCCTTATCTTGCTTTAGAATGGGAGAAATTAGCGAATATTTCCAAGAAGGACAAGGTTTGTCACTTATTCGAACTTCCTCAAGTGCTTTCATTAATATCTTCAAAGCGGAATCAGAGAAAATTTTATATAATTCACCTATTATGCCATCAAGACCAGGAGCTTTATTATTTTTAAGATTTTGTATTCTTTCTTTAACTTCTATTAATGATATTGATTTAAGTAATCTATTATTTTGTTCTTTAGAAAGTTTATTATTTATATTGTTTTTTAGAAATTCTATTTTTGAACTATTATTAGTAAAGTTTAAGTTTGCTTTATTCATTGTTTCATGATATGAACGAAATATCTGTAAAATATCTTTTAGATCTGAAGAAGGTTTTGAATTGTGTTTAGATGTGTCTAATATTTCAATTATGTGTTTACTCTTGTGAAAACTTTTCATTTTGGCTGCTAATCTATGCATATGTTTTGGATTAGATGAATAAGATTGTAATTTTAACCTCTTTAAATTAATTGCTACTTTATGACTAAGAATTTCTAAATATTTGAGATTTAGTTGTTTTAATTCCATATTCGAGCCCAATTCTTTGGGGTGTAAGTTCTTTTTTAAAGTGTCAATTTTCAATTGTAGATTTAATAATTCTTTGTCCCATTCTTTCCTTTTATGTAAATACCAGGTTTTTATTTTCCCATATATATAAGATTTTAAAGAGTCCCAAATAAACACTTTATTTGTGTTATTATTATTATTAAGTTCAATATAATAGTTTACTTCCTTTATAAACCATTCTTTGAATCCTTTTATCTTAATAATATAGGCTGGTAGTCTCTGCCAATGAATAAGATCGTTTGGTTTAATTTTAATTTTAAATAGTATGGCATTGTGGTCTGACAGAGGCATGATGTAATCACTACATCTTGAGTCTTAGATAATAGGCTGTCAGATATAAACACTTTATCAATAGTCGTCTGTGTACCATATCTATAAGAAAAGTGAGTAAAATTGAGAGACCTCTGCTCTTTGATCATGTATATGTCTTTTAGGTTATATAATGAGACAAAATCTATCAATTTTTTGGCTGATGCAGGTATCTTAATATTGTTGACATTAGTGGTATCTTTAGATGATAGAATACAATTAAAATCACCTGCCAAAATGATATCTCCTTTAGAATTTGCTGTTATTATTTCCAAATATTTGTTTGCAGATTTAGCATCAATACCAGGTAGCCAGTACATATTTGCTAAAGTAAAATATTTCTTATTCAATTCCAATACTACTAGACACAACATACCATTTTTATCAGAGAAACTGTTAATTATTTTAGGTATTGGTAATGTATTTTTCCACAAAATCATGGCTCCTCTTCTCTTTGTTTGGAAACGAGATTCGGCTAGAATACTATAACCTTTAAAAGCCATTTTTTTCTAGATCTTTCTGAGTAATGTGCATTTCTTGCAAAAATATAATGTCAGCTTTATTAGATGCTAGGTATTTGAGTAACCTTCCTCTTTTAGTAAGGTTATTAAGACCATTTGCATTCAGAGACAGACATTTAAACCCAGACATTGATTACTTTAAACTTTTGATGGATAAATACTATTCTGGACTTAATTAACAAGTAATGTTCAGAGAAGATGAAAATATAACTATATACAAAACTAACCATTGAGCATCTAGTTCCTGGATTGATGAAGAAGTCATCAATACCAGCCTCTATCATCCTTAGTGCTCAAGACTATCGTTCTCTAATGCTACTACCTAATATTTTATTGGATCAACAAACTACAACCTATTAATTCTCCAGAATGAATAGGTATTACTATGTAGGAGATATTGTGGAAAAACATCAATTACCATGAATAATGTAATTTTCAAAATTTTTAAGAACAGTGTCTTTAAACTTGTATCATGACATAGTATATCATATTCATTTATGTCTATTCTATACTAATACAGATCTTAATATCGTATACTACATTACATCAAAACCTACTTATCTAGGAATTCAGTAAAGAAGTTTATGTATAAAAATAAGAACATTTATCATGTAACAAAACATTCCTGTATGAACTTGACACGTTTTTGTCATGTGTTTCACATTATGAGGGGCAATGTTTCACATTTTGAAGCGGAAGGCAGAGAGCAATCACAACAGTGTTAATATTTACTATAGAATCAGCATATTAATATATAGACTATAGGCTTATTTTCCTTTTATATAAGATATAAAATCACCAGTTTTTCCTTCCCCTAAAAAAAAAAAAACATATCTGATTAATCTTAAATAATTTCTTAAGGTATTAAAGATATTTAAAATAAAGATGTACTAATGAGAATTTTTTACATGAGAAGATAATATTTTAATTGCACAAATATCTATGCAGGTATATAGATCTGTGTAATCATCAAAAACATTAGCTTTTCTTTCCAAAGATGTGAGTCTAAAGAAACTATGTAGTGTAGCTTGATTTTGATAAAAATATCATATAATGAAGTCACAGCTTTTAACCTTCAAGGACACTTCAGTTTTAGATCTTATAGTAATAATGTGTTCCCTTAAGTTGTCCTTTTTAACAAAATACATTAACACATTTTACCAATATTTTTTCAGTCATTGGTTAACATGCAATATATCTTTTGCAAGTAAATGTAGTCTACAGACAGTAAAACATTCAATATTTTATGAATATTAGTGAAAATGTCAGATTGTAGTATGCACTTATGTAGCTGGAGGTGGATTAAGTAGATCACAATTTCACTATTCACTATAAATCCAACATAATGTAAACTATTAATTAGAAAAGCAGTTAAAAAGTAAAGGCTACCTTTGGAAATAACAACTGTCTTCATGTCCTGATGAAAGTAGTAACTATAAGTCAAGAGTAACCATCCTCACTTTGCACTGCCCCCCCTTACAGTCTTCTACTACTATCACTGACTAGTGAGGCAAAAGCATCACTTCAGTAACAACTAAGATCATTCTCTAAGCAGAACTGTCTCCTTTTCTTTGGAACCGAAATTTTTCCTGCCCCAATATATTATTTCACCCTTTTATAACAGAATTATTATTTATTGTAATGGTCTGTCTGCAGCTTTGGCTTCCCCAATCCAGCAGTATTGCCATCAACCAACAACTCATATAATCAATAAGATTGGGGACGAAGATATCAAGATGAAAGCACAGAAAATACCTAGCTGCCCCAAAATCTACTTTAAAAATAAGAAGAACACATTAACTCCCAATAGATAATGTATTTTAGTGACTTTATAACCATTGCATATGCCGCTTTCTGCTCTGCTAACCAAAAAGGATCAGATGACCTAGTCTATGTTTTCACTGTATCTATTAGCTACAGCTGCCAACTAATAATGAAGTGTAAACTACTTTGTAAAACATGTCATCAGAAAACTTATTATGAAGGGAACAACATAGGCATCAACATTGGTTTAGTAAAAAGGACCTTTATATATGTCTATGTTTTTTATATATTTATCTTTATCGCTCTTGGTATGCGATAAAGCATTCAGTTGTTTTGTTTTCTTTTTTCTTTTTTTTTCATGTGAAGATTTCTGGTAACGTGAATACGTAACCAAAGTTCATATGACAAAAGAGACTTCAAGAGAGTACATGCATAAGTCTCTTGTATTACAAAGAAGATCTGACCAAGAAGTCTTGAGGCAACAGCCTTCTTTTTCCTTTTTTTTCCTTTCCTTCTCCTTTAACATTTGAATTTTGGTGGTTAAAAGCTCGCACTAGGGAATCTGCAGCAAGCTATGATAACTGTTCACAAGATACTCGTGATGTGCATTTTGTGAGAGAAAAGAAAAACAGAATATGTTACTCAAAAAGCATGTATATGAAGTACAAAAAAAAAAAAAAAAAAAAAAAAAACAACTTTGCCCCATTTTATATAATTCTCTGTAACTATAAATTTTATTGGCCAGTGTATCTGATATTAAGCATACAAACCCTCCTGTCCCTACACTCCACCAGCTTTCATCAGAAAATACATCTCCTTTCCCCTCTCCGTCATCAGATGGACCCACAAACCACATTTAGTAAAGACACAAACCTCTCAAGTGTATGAGAATGCATTTTTACATGTCATGACAGATTCTTAGAAAGAAAACAATCTTCTCTTATTATGATAAAGAACAATTTCCAATACCTTTTAAACTATTTAGTACAAGTCACATTAAGTTATATCTGTTAGCTCTAAAAGGACCCAAGCATAACATGACATTTAACAGGAGAGAAAGCCCGCTGATGCAAAAAGGGGCTACACTTTCATTTAATTGCACTGAGATGGGGAGCCTTCATTTCACTTATAGGAGCGCTCTATATCATCATAATCTAATACACATACAGTATCCGGTATTAAGGGGGTTCTTGTTTTAACCAATATTTCTATGGTATTGGAACATTGCCCCTATGTAGTTGTCAACTAATAATAATACACTCTGTCATGGGAAGATTTAGAATTTTAACATCTATGTTTAACATTCTAGCGTATTTGTATTAAAGGCTTTTAAACAGCAAATAAATTTAAACATAAATAAATAAGCATACTTAATAAATATTAAATGATTTTTACCTTAACATGTATGTTTTTCCCCGATGTAGGTGATTTGTAGCATAACAATTTTGGGATTTGAAGGGATTGTGGAAGAGCTTCATTTGTATTATTTACCATTAAGCTTCTTGCTTGTTTTATCAATCGATAACATTTTTCCATTTGTTGCCTGCCTTTCTAACTAGGTAATGAGATGTCCATATCTTCAGTGTTTTCCAAAATCTTATTCTTTTTCACATATTCAGAGGCGTCATCAAGATTATTAAATATTTTTATTCCTTCAGATAGATGTATTTTAATTCTGGCAGGAAAAATTATTTGTGCTTTAATTTTAGCTTTCTTCAGATTTTTAATGAGAGGAATGCAGGCTTTTCTTTTAGTTATTATAGTAGAGATATAGTCATTGTCAAATCTTATGTTTCGACCATTAATTTGTATAGGATTACCTGCCCACACTGTTCTCAGGATTAAGTCCTTGTCTTGAGATGATAAAAATTTTACAATAATGGATCTTGAAGCATTTGGATTTTTTGACACAGACATATTTGACAATGACCTGTGAGCTCTCTCTATCCCAAAAGAGAGAGATTCAGATAGGTTTAGTGTCTTAGGCAACCAGTCATTCAAGAACTGTATTGTGTTATTTCCTTCCATTTTTTCAGGTATGCCATTATTTCTTCGTGACCTTGATTCTAGGTCCTCCACTTTATCTGAAAGTGCGGTGTTTTGCTTTAGTAAGAAGTCAATCTGGCTATCATTTTCATGCTGCCTTCCGTCTATTTCATTAAGAGATTCTTCAATTTCTGTTATCTGGTCTGTGTGTCTTGTAATTATCTCCTTGAATTCTTCAATCTGCTTTCTATTTTCTTTCTTCATGTTTTCCATGATTTTTTCTAAATTGTCCATTTTCATGGAAAGATCTTGAATACTGGATATTATTGTTTGTAATTCTTTCTTCATGGAAGTTTCCTGGAGAGAGGCTTTTGAATGACTCATGGCTGAGAGAGACTGTTATATTCAGCTGCTGTACTTCTGTCAGGATGTAATTCACTTTCTATTCACCAAAATTGAAATATTTGTAGAAAAAAATAATCCACTGTATCTAAATATATAGGTGAAAGAAAACTTGGATGTTTTTAAAATAATATTAAGAAAATTTCCTGTCAGAGAAATTTCTGTTAAGCAGAGCATCAAAAAAGTGCTGTTATCTCTCTGACATCTTGGCCACGCCCCGAAAGGGGGAATTTTTTTGATCCTTTCCAGATGCAGGAAAACGTTTGAAATGGCTGAGACCAGCAGACTGATCCTGAAAAGTGATTTGCAATGAAATGGCCTGTGGTGTCTCTTTCTGCAAGTCATACAGCTCACAAGCAGGAAACTCAATTAAAGTGTCAATACATGATGGTGAAATTGAGTTGCTCATTGAAAGACTATGAGACAACCAACCAAAATATAAAAGTAAATGAATGTTTTGCATTTTAAGACGTACAATGACTTGTTCCAGGAACTTGTTCATTTCCCTAGGAAATAATAACAAAAACACAGAGTATCAAACTGAATATAAACATAACCATCTGAATCTAATTAATTTACTGTACGATGTTTGTAGCTAAACCCCTTTCATGTCTAATTATGCCTTTGCTGAAATCTCATTTATTAATGGAACAAAATGTCAAAGGTTTGCATGCAACATTTTATGTAAGGCAATGGTTTTAAGTGCGACAAGGTCAGCACCCGTCTCCTCTAGTTGTGCTTTTTTGTATCCAACAAAGTGTCATAAATAGAATATTGTACCCCATAGTTGGCATAGTAGCAGGGTCAGATTCTAAGGTCATATTTTGGGTATAAATTATTCTCAGAAGCCTTTATAAAATTATTTTGAATGAACTTAACAGGCTAGCTGAAGTACCTCATTATATGCAGTGACTTGCCTCCTTCTTATACAACAATCCACAATTGGAGTTGTACATAATGTTTATGCCCAGTTAAACCATTCCACGTAATCTTCGTAGACATATATATATATATATATATATATATATACACACACAGACACACACACCATTTAATCCATTCATCCTTTTAATCCATGAATCCTAATTACACAATGTATTGTGTGCAATTTTGGTCCAGTTTAACCAAAGCATGCCATTTAAGCCATATATTCTGTTTAAAACAGATGTACTGTTTAATCCAAACATTCTAATTAATTAAAATGTTTTAAATAATTCATTCTGTGTGTTCCATTTAATCCATTAATACAAGTCAATCCATGTGTTGCAAATAATCTGTCTACTTTAAACTCTGTGTTGTATTCAGTCTTTGCCTCATTTAATCCATGTATTCTATTTAAATGGTGTTCGAATTAATCTGTAATCCATTTAATCAATGTGTTAAATTTAATTCATTTATCCAGTTTAATCCCTGTGTAACATTTAATCTATGAGCTCATACAATCTGTGTCCCATTTAATTTATATGCCCTGTTTATCCAATGTTTTCCATTTAACCCATGTAGCATATTTAATCCATGTGTCTCTTTAACCCACATGTCCTATATAATTAAGGCATGTCATTTAATCCGTATTCAGCAAGTGCATTGTCAGTCAATTGTATGGCTACCAACAATAGGGTCAGCTAGTCCCATCATTAGGAGGGATTTATGACTGCAAATGTCATTTGCACACTGATGTGATACAATTTCTGATTTGTGCTGGGGAAATGCAAATGCACACTTCTGGAAAACTTAACAGAAAAAAACACAGAAAACAGTCTGATAAAAATGAAAGGAAACCCCAAGAAATATTCTACTTCACGATGTCTACTCAACTATTTTATATTCCAGTATGTTTCTGAATTCTCTCTTCATTAATTATTGCCAATATCCCTTTTAACCTATTGTTTTATACTCTCTTTATACTTCCTTAAATTCCTCTCTTGTATTTGTATGCACACTGTTTTTCCCAGCTATATAATTACTTTAAAAAGAAATGTTCCACTGAGCTAGTGAATGCAAACACGTAATCTTGTAATCTCCACTACCTTCTTAATCTCTGGTACACTTTCTCCTTCCAACTGTCCAAAGTATCTGCCGTCAAAGGCGAGAGACTAAAATTAGGTAAGAGGACAAAAGACCCCTTTTTGATTCCCGTCCTTTAGAAGTCTCTGTGTAGAGAAACGGCAGTTATTAAGGCCAAGTTAAGAATGATTTATGTAAGCAAGTTTTAAGCTTAGTCTGACTCCTTTGCATGATAGATTAGTCTCATTATTTTTTGTTTTAATATTTATGTATTTGCATGAATTACTTACAACTGATTATGCTGTTAGGTGCGAGCAAACAGAAACCTGATTGGTTGACAGTAATACTAATTAAGTATCAAGAGATCATGATGCTGTATGTGTGCATATTTGTCTGTATGTATGTAAGTATTTCATTTTTTTAATTTTTCCTTCGATAAATCATATTATGTCATCGACTATTTAAGTGGGGTGATGCAGGAAGAAAAATGTTCCATAAAGACATACACATAAAAACAAACATTGATTAATCTAGTTATAGCCTAATGAACAGTGTGCATATATATATTTGTTACTACAGAAGAAAAATGATATATTTCATTATCTTTGCTGTTTTGTGCTCAAAGCACTGGTTAGTCAAGCAAGCTGTCTTGTAATTGTTGTATTCAAACTTTGGTTTCAGGCCAACCATCATGATGCATAAAATGGTCATTTGTCTCATCCTGGTCCTCACTGTAACATTGAGTTTCACCCTTGCACAGTCAAGTACTACAGCTGACACTGCAACGACTTCCACTGGCACAACTACTCCCGCCAATGCTGCAAATAGCTCAGTTTCCGCCAATGCTGCAAGTAACTCAGTTTCCAACAGTGCTACGAATGGAAATTCAAGTGTTTCTTCATCTTTTATCAACACAAGCAAGAATGTTGGCAGTGGACTTGTCAGCTCCCAGATCCTCATGGCTGCAGTCCTTGTGGCCATAGTGGCTAGTACAAAATTCTGGTAACTCAGAGACACAAACGGAAATCAACAGTATCATAAAGAAAAATATATGCCAGCACAGAGTTTAAAGACTCAAACCACAACACCAGAAAAACACAAAATTGTCATAAAGACAAAGACTCACAAGCACAAATGTATGGTAACACAAGACACAATCCGCTGAACAAACTCAGAAACAAAAATATAAATGAGCACAATGACAATACATTTGACTCAAAGGTTAAGAACTGTAGAGAAATATTTGCATATGCCACTTTCAAAATTTATGCTGAATATGATACTTCTGGGATCATTTTCCCATAGATTAGTGCCATTCTACATTGTGTGATCAGTATATTATATGAGTATATTGTTCATTACATACTCTCTATAGCAGCTTTATTTGTATTTATAATACACACGTAGAATCATCACCAATCTAGTGTGAAAATCTTTCCCTGATATGCATTTGTTCCCCGTCCTTGAATTATTGCTTCTGTTACAAAGTACAAGCGACATTTTGGCTTCTATACTGTGCACACAGTGGTGAACTTTCTAGGTGAACTGCAATAAATGAAACTTTCACTTAAAATGCTGCACACAAGTTTCATGTTTTGAGTGCAGTTGATTTTCTGATTTCTGAACAGGATGTGGTTTAGGACAAACTGATGCATTTTGTTTTGAAGTTTGTTATGTCAAAGAAGACTGATTTGCCCACTTTCTGAAACATCTTTTTTTTTTACAATTTCTATTTTATTTCCAGTGATGTTAAAGTCAGTGGCTTTGGAGGCCACGGTGCTGCAGCGATTAGCATTGTCACCTCACAGCAAGAGGTTTGATGGTTTGATTCTCAGCTGAGATGTCTTTTGTATGGAGTCTGCATGTCCTCCCTATGGTTCCATGGGTTTCCTCCAGGTGCTCCAGTTTTGTCCAACATTCCAAAGACATGCAGTAGGTGGACTGGACACTCTAAATTGGCTGTAGGTGCAAGTGTGTGTGCGTGAGTGAGTGGTACAGATGAACTACTGCAGCAGGGCTAGCCACCCAGCGTTGAAAACACTGGCTTGAGGTGATTGTTGCTGTTGAAGTGACACCCTGACCCCATGTGCAAAAATGGGGAAAAGGGTTTAGGGATAGACAGATATTAAAGTCAGTAGTGATTTTGTAAAAAATGAAGATTATACTGCACTATTTGATTTTTTATTTAGTTTCAATACATACTCAGCATTTCTCTAGAGCCACACCCACAAAATGATATCATGGTAGGTACTTTGCATTAATTTACATACATTTGCAAAGCATTCTTTTAAGTGAAAACAACTTACCACTTTTTAAACTGCAGCTTATTACTTATGTTGTCATTTTAGTACTACATCATCACATCTGTTAATTTTCAATGCAAGGCCTAATTGGCTACTTGTCTTTCTGGAGAGCAAGAAACTCCTTTTGATGCATTTAGCATGTAAATACAATAGTCTATGCATAAATTTACATAGTAAAGCATTGTATTTTTGGTTTTTCGTGATGTCATGGCAGGAGTTTTCAGCTCTGAGAAAAACATTCAGGGGTGTGTCCTTATCAAAAAAATGTAATACAAAAAAAGCATACTTTTTATATGCCAAACTGTATAATTTGAACTTGCATATGACAAGATGATTATACCAACGTCAAGGGTTTGCTATACTTGCTTCACTTACCCAATCCCGTATACTTAACAGCCCTATCAACACACTTCATTCTTTTCTGTGTCCTCTATTCATATTTTTTAAAACTTCATTTTGTAGAAAAGTTAAATTAAAAGAGGAAAGTGTAAGAAGAGTACAGTTCAAATAATGACGGATTCTCCCTTATCAATGAAAAATATATTTAAAAAAGAAAAGGACTTTCATTACAGAGTTTTTTTTTTTAATTTTCTTAGAAATATAGGCAACACCAAGTGGAAATAAAATCTATTGTTCACAGGGCTGCTGACTAAAGTATAGAAAAATAAAATAAACAATGATAATTCTATTTTCCTAGAGGTGGCTTGCTGAAAGCATGTGAAAGGAAAGGTTTAGTACAACCTAGTGGAAGACTGCATCGGCACCCTTGCATTGCTGGTCAGAAAGGCAGAATGCTAAGTGAGAAGAGAGGGATTAGAACTCTCTATGAGACACTCCTAGTGGAGGGTGAAGGCATTTTCTATGTGTAATTGTGTGCATTTTTCTGTATGGGAAGCCACAAAAGGAGATTGTTGCCTGATACTGCAGATCCTACTCTTCTTAGAATGGGGTACAGAAAAAACATGACTGTTGCTTCCTTTCCATAGATATTCATGGGGACCAAATTACTGAGAGAGGCAGTAGTTTCCTCCCACTGCTGTAATACAAATTAGGCAAACAGTGATCAAGAGACAAACTTGAAGGGGTAAGTACAGACTAGGTGGGAGGGAAGTTTACAGTAAAGGGGGAAGAGTTTCCAGGAACAGACAAATGTCTGGAGCTGGGGAGTCTAAAGAAAAAAAAATAAAAGAAACAAAGGATAGAAAGAAAAAAGCAGTATCTGAAGTAAACTTGTAGTACTTTAGGACATAGTGAAGAGTTTAAGTGTAATGCACAGACTATAAATTATTTAAAATGTGCAGTACTGAAGATACATCTTCAAGCTGCCCATTCTGTTACTGCAGAGTATTAGTGTTGATAAGAAAAGGAAATACCACCAAGTACTGTTCACAGTCAGATTAATCTGAGCTGCATTTAGCAACCCTTAAAAGTTGTAGTCAAAAGTCCTCTGACTTCTCTGATCTTCCTTTTCTCAGCTTTACTAGGCATAAGTGGATATTATGAAATACTTAAGCCAGTCCCAAATATTGTCATGGCTTCAAGGCCAGTAATAACAACATACTAGCTGTACAACATCACATTCCCATAGTTACTGTTGAGCATAAGAGGTTCTGTTCTATGCATTTTGCTTAAATGAAAACAAAAGAGTCTAGTAATAATGATTTAATCAGAGATGGCTATAAGTGAAATTGCTCTTATCCTCTTATTTAAGGAGGAGCATTACTCCCATTGCATGAATATAAGATCTATAAGCAATAAGGCATGACATTTTCTACATTAACCTCTTGAAATGCACAGATGGAAGGATGTTGAGCAATGTAGGGGTCAACAGTGTGGCATCTTTACCTCCTGCAGCTGTGTGTCCAAACTGCCCTGAACGATCATATTGCACTTTGGGTAAATGTGTCTAGTTACACTAATTTCACAAACTTTAAATGCACAGACAGCAGGCCATCACACTGCTGAAAATATCACCATTTCTATAACAGCAACTTGATTGTTGGATTGTGACTCTTTCATTATTACACTTCTGTTATCCATGCCTTGTGATCACTGTTTACTTCATTAAGCTTTATCTGGAAAAGGTTAAAAATAGTACATTTGTGTGATGTTTAAGGTTCATGCTGTAAAGAATCCAAACAGATAAATGTATAAGATTAGCCTTCTTCTGCTGCTAATAACTGCACTGTTCATTGTCCACTTTCTTCTGTAATACTACTAATAATAAAGGGAAATGTTAAAACATTTCATTTGTTTTGCATTTATAAGGAAACCAATGATGTAAGTGTGTTCTGATAGCACCAAAGAGCAGTGGCTGCTGGGAGCAACATACATGGCAACGTAGCTTGGGGAACATCAGTAGAGTTCATGGAAATTCTAGAAGGGCTGTAATATAATATAAAGGAAAGAGACTAGAAATGTAATGAAGCAAATGAAAATCTTGCACAAAAGTTTGTGATTTGTGTTGGGGAAATGCAAATGCACACTTCTGGAAAACTTAACAGAAAAAAAAACACAGAAAACAGTCTGATAAAAATGAAAGGAAACCCCAAGAAATATTCTACTTCACGATGTCTACTCAACTATTTTATATTCCAGTATGTTTCTGAATTCTCTCTTCATTAATTATTGCCAATATCCCTTTTAACCTATTGTTTTATACTCTCTTTATACTTCCTTAAATTCCTCTCTTATATTTGTATGCATGCTGTTTTTCCCAGCTATATAATTACTTTAAAAAGAAATGTTCCACTGAGCTAGTGAATGCAAACACGTAATCTTGTAATCTCCACTACCTTCTTAATCTCTGGTACACTTTCTCTTTCCAACTGTCCAAAGTATCTGCCGTCAAAGGCGAGAGACTAAAATTAGGTAAGAGGACAAAAGACCCCTTTTTGATTCCCGTCCTTTAGAAGTCTCTGTGTAGAGAAACTGCAGTTATTAAGGCCAAGTTAAGAATGATTTATGTAAGCAAGTTTTAAGCTTAGTCTGACTCCTTTGCATGATAGATTAGTCTCATTATTTTTTGTTTTAATATTTATGTATTTGCATGAATTACTTACAACTGATTATGCTGTTAGGTGCGAGCAAACAGAAACCTGATTGGTTGACAGTAATACTAATTAAGTATCAAGAGATCATGATGCTGTATGTGTGCATATTTGTCTGTATGTATGTATGTAAGTATTTCATTTTTTTAATTTTTCCTTCGATAAATCATATGTCATCGACTATTTAAGTGGGGTGATGCAGGAAGAAAAATGTTCCATAAAGACATACACATAAAAACAAACATTGATTAATCTAGTTATAGCCTAATGAACAGTGTGCATATATATATTTGTTACTACAGAAGAAAAATTATATATTTCATTATCTTTGCTGTTTTGTGCTCAAAGCACTGGTTAGTCAAGCAAGCTGTCTTGTAATAATTGTTGTATTCAAACTTTGGTTTCAGGCCAACCATCATGATGCATAAAATGGTCATTTGTCTCATCCTGGTCCTCACTGTAACATTGAGTTTCACCCTTGCACAGTCAAGTACTACAGCTGACACTGCAACGACTTCCACTGACACAACTACTCCCGCCAATGCTGCAAATAGCTCAGTTTCCACCAATGCTGCAAATAACTTAGTTTCTGCCAGTGCTACAAGTAGCTCAGTTTCCGCCAATGCTGCAAGTAACTCAGTTTCTGCCAGTGCTACAAGTAGCTCAGTTTCCACCAATGCTGCAAGTAACTTAGTTTCTGCCAGTGCTACAAGTAGCTCAGTTTCCGCCAATGCTGCAAGTAACTCAGTTTCCAACAGTGCTACGAATGGAAATTCAAGTGTTTCTTCATCTTTTATCAACACAAGCAAGAATGTTGGCAGTGGACTTGTCAGCTCCCAGATCCTCATGGCTGCAGTCCTTGTGGCCATAGTGGCTAGTACAAAATTCTGGTAACTCAGAGACACAAACAGAAATCAACAGTATCATAAAGAAAAATATATGCCAGCACAGAGTTTAAAGACTCAAACCACAACACCAGAAAAACACAAAATTGTCATAAAGACAAAGACTCACAAGCACAAATGTATGGTAACACAAGACACAATCCACTGAACAAACTCAGAAACAAAAATATAAACGAGCACAATGACAATACATTTGACTCAAAGGTTAAGAACTGTAGAGAAATATTTGCATATGCCACTTTCAAAATTTATGCTGAATATGATACTTCTGGGATCATTTTCCCATAGATTAGTGCCATTCTACATTGTGTGATCAGTATATTATATGAGTATATTGTTCATTACATACTCTCTATAGCAGCTTTATTTGTATTTATAATACACACGTAGAATCATCACTAATCTAGTGTGAAAATCTTTCCCTGATATGCATTTGTTCCCCGTCCTTGAATTATTGCTTCTGTTACAAAGTACAAGCGACATTTTGGCTTCTATACTGTGCACACAGTGGTGAACTTTCTAGGTGAACTGCAATAAATGAAACTTTCACTTAAAATGCTGCACACAAGTTTCATGTTTTGAGTGCAGCTGATTTTCTGATTTCTGAACAGGATGTGGTTTAGGACAAACTGATGCATTTTGTTTTGAAGTTTGTTATGTCAAAGAAGACTGATTTGCCCACTTTCTGAAACATCTTTTTTTTTTTTTACAATTTCTATTTTATTTCCAGTGATGTTAAAGTCAGTGGCATGGGTGGCCACGGTGCTGCAGCGATTAGCATTATCGCCTCACAGCAAGAGGTTTTATGGTTTGATTCTCAGCTGAGATGTCTTTTGTATGGAGTCTGCATGTCCTCCCTGTGGTTCCATGGGTTTCCTCCCGGTGCTCCAGTTTTGTCCAACATTCCAAAGACATGCAGTAGGTGGACTGGACACTCTAAATTGGCTATAGGTGCAAGTGTGTGTGTGAGTGAGTGGTACAAATGAACTACTGCAGCAGGGCTAGCCACCCAGCGTTGTAAACACTGGCTTGAGGTGATTGTTGCTGTTGAAGTGACACCCTGACCCCATGTGCAAAAATGGGGAAAAGGGTTTAGGGATAGACAGATATTAAAGTCAGTAGTGATTTTGTAAAAAATGAAGATTATACTGCACTATTTGATTTTTTATTTAGTTTCAATACATACTCAGCATTTCTCTAGAACCACACCCACAAAATGATATCATGGTAGGTACTTTGCATTCATTTACATACATTTGCAAAGCATTCTGTTAAGTGAAAACAACTTACCACTTTTTAAACTGCAGCTTATTACTTATGTTGTCATTTTAGTACTACATCATCACATCTGTTAATTTTCAATGCAAGACCTAATTGGCTACTTGTCTTTCTGGAGAGCAAGAAACTCCTTTTGATGCATTTAGCATGGAAATACAATAGTCTATGCATAAATTTACATAGTAAAGCATTGTATTTTTGGTTTTTCGTGATGTCATGGCAGGAGTTTTCAGCTCTGAGAAAAACATTCAGGGGTGTGTCCTTATCAAAAAAATGTAATACAAAAAAAGCATACTTTTTATATCCCAAACTGTATAATTTGAACTTGCATATGACAAGATGATTATACCAACTTCAAGGGTTTGCTATACTTGCTTCACTTACCCAATCCCGTATACTTAACAGCCCTATCAACACACTTCATTCTTTTCTGTGTCCTCTATTCATATTTTTTAAAACTTCATTTTGTAGAAAAGTTAAATTAAAAGAGGAAAGTGTAAGAAGAGTACAGTTCAAATAATGACGGATTCTCCCTTATCAATGAAAAATATATTTAAAAAAGAAAAGGACTTTCATTACAGAGTTTTTTTTTTTAATTTTCTTAGAAATATAGGCAACACCAAGTGGAAATAAAATCTATTGCTCACAGGGCTGCTGACTAAAGTATAGAAAAATAAAATAAACAATGATAATTCTATTTTCCTAGAGGTGGCTTGCTGGAAGCATGTGAAAGGAAAGGTTTAGTACAACCTAGTGGAAGACTGCATTGGCACCCTTGCATTGCTGGTCAGAAAGGCAGAATGCTAAGTGAGAAGAGAGGGATTAGAACTCTCTATGAGACACTCCTAGTGGAGGGTGAAGGCATTTTCTATGTGTAATTGTGTGCATTTTTCTGTATGGGAAGCCACAAAAGGAGATTGTTGCCTGATACTGCAGATCCTACTCTTCTTAGAATGGGGTACAGAAAAAACATGACTGTTGCTTCCTTTCCATAGATATTCATGGGGACCAAATTACTGAGAGAGGCAGTAGTTTCATCCCACTGCTGTAATACAAATTAGGCAAACAGTGATCAAGAGACAAACTTGAAGGGGTAAGTACAGACTAGGTGGGAGGGAAGTTTACAGTAAAGGGGGAAGAGTTTCCAGGAACAGACAAATGTCTGGAGCTGGGGAGTCTAAAGAAAAAAAAATAAAAGAAACAAAGGATAGAAAGAAAAAAGCAGTATCTGAAGTAAACTTGTAGTACTTTAGGACATAGTGAAGAGTTTAGGTGTAATGCACAGTCTATAAATTATTTAAAATGTGCAGTACTGAAGATACATCTTCAAGCTGCCCATTCTGTTACTGCAGAGTATTAGTGTTGATAAGAAAAGGAAATACCACCAAGTACTGTTCACAGTCAGATTAATCAGAGCTGCATTTAGCAACCCTTAAAAGTTGTAGTCAAAAGTCCTCTGACTTCTCTGATCTTCCTTTTCTCAGCTTTACTAGGCATAAGTGGATATTATGAAATACTTAAGCCAGTCCCAAATATTGTCATGGCTTCAAGGCCAGTAATAACAACATACTAGCTGTACAACATCACATTCCCATAGTTACTGTGGAGCATAAGAGGTTCTGTTCTATGCATTTTGCTTAAATGAAAACAAAAGTCTAGTAATAATGATTTAATCAGAGATGGCTATAAGTGAAATTGCTCTTATCCTCTTATTTAAGGAGGAGCATTATTCCCATTGCATGAATATAAGATCTATAAGCAATAAGGCATGACATTTTCTGCATTAACCTGTTGAAATGCACAGATGGAAGGATGTTGAGCAATGTAGGGGTCAACAGTGTGGCATCTTTACCTCCTGCAGCTGTGTGTCCAAACTGCCCTGAACGATCATATTGCACTTTGGGTAAATGTGTCTAGTTACACTAATTTCACAAACTTTAAATGCACAGAAAGCAGGCCATCACACTGCTGAAAATATCACCATTTCTATAACAGCAACTTGATTGTTGGATTGTGACTCTTTCATTATTACACTTCTGATATCCATGCCTTGTGATCACTGTTTACTTCATTAAGCTTTATCTGGAAAAGGTTAAAAATAGTACATTTGTGTGATGTTTAAGGTTCATGCTGTAAAGAATCCAAACAGATAAATGTATAAGATTAGCCTTCTTCTGCTGCTAATAACTGCACTGTTCATTGTCCACTTTCTTCTGTAATACTACTAATAATAAAGGGAAATGTTAAAACATTTCATTTGTTTTGCATTTATAAGGAAACCAATGATGTAAGTGTGTTCTGATAGCACCAAAGAGCAGTGGCTGCTGGGAGCAACATACATGGCAACGTAGCTTGGGGAACATCAGTAGAGTTCATGGAAATTCTAGAAGGGCTGTAATATAATATAAAGGAAAGAGACTAGAAATGTAATGAAGCAAATGAAAATCTTGCACAAAAGTTTGTGATTTGTGTTGGGGAAATGCAAATGCACACTTCTGGAAAACTTAACAGAAAAAAAAACACAGAAAACAGTCTGATAAAAATGAAAGGAAACCCCAAGAAATATTCTACTTCACGATGTCTACTCAACTATTTTATATTCCAGTATGTTTCTGAATTCTTTCTTCATTAATTATTGCCAATATCCCTTTTAACCTATTGTTTTATACTCTCTTTATACTTCCTTAAATTCCTCTCTTATATTTGTATGCACACTGTTTTTCCCAGCTATATAATTACTTTATAAAGAAATGTTCCACTGAGCTAGTGAATGCAAACACGTAATCTTGTAATCTCCACTACCTTCTTAATCTCTGGTACACTTTCTCTTTCCAACTGTCCAAAGTATCTGCCGTCAAAGGCGAGAGACTAAAATTAGGTAAGAGGACAAAAGACCCCTTTTTGATTCCCGTCCTTTAGAAGTCTCTGTGTAGAGAAACTGCAGTTATTAAGGCCAAGTTAAGAATGATTTATGTAAGCAAATTTTAAGCTTAGTCTGACTCCTTTGCATGATAGATTAGTCTCATTATTTTTTGTTTTAATATTTATGTATTTGCATGAATTACTTACAACTGATTATGCTGTTAGGTGCGAGCAAACAGAAACCTGATTGGTTGACAGTAATACTAATTAAGTATCAAGAGATCATGATGCTGTATGTGTGCATATTTGTCTGTATGTATGTAAGTATTTCATTTTTTTAATTTTTCCTTCGATAAATCATATTATGTCATCGACTATTTAAGTGGGGTGATGCAGGAAGAAAAATGTTCCATAAAGACATACACATAAAAACAAACATTGATTAATCTAGTTATAGCCTAATGAACAGTGTGCATATATATATTTGTTACTACAGAAGAAAAATGATATATTTCATTATCTTTGCTGTTTTGTGCTCAAAGCACTGGTTAGTCAAGCAAGCTGTCTTGTAATAATTGTTGTATTCAAACTTTGGTTTCAGGCCAACCATCATGATGCATAAAATGGTCATTTGTCTCATCCTGGTCCTCACTGTAACATTGAGTTTCACCCTTGCACAGTCAAGTACTACAGCTGACACTGCAACGACTTCCACTGACACAACTACTCCCGCCAATGCTGCAAATAGCTCAGTTTCCACCAATGCTGCAAATAACTTAGTTTCTGCCAGTGCTACAAGTAGCTCAGTTAATGCTGCAAGTAACTCAGTTTCTGCCAGTGCTACAAGTAGCGCTCAGTTTCCGCCAATGCTGCAAGTAACTCAGTTTCCAACAGTGCTACGAATGGAAATTCAAGTGTTTCTTCATCTTTTATCAACACAAGCAAGAATGTTGGCAGTGGACTTGTCAGCTCCCAGATCCTCATGGCTGCAGTCCTTGTGGCCATAGTGGCTAGTACAAAATTCTGGTAACTCAGAGACACAAACAGAAATCAACAGTATCATAAAGAAAAATATATGCCAGCACAGAGTTTAAAGACTCAAACCACAACACCAGAAAAACACAAAATTGTCATAAAGACAAAGACTCACAAGCACAAATGTATGGTAACACAAGACACAATCCGCTGAACAAACTCAGAAACAAAAATATAAATGAGCACAATGACAATACATTTGACTCAAAGGTTAAGAACTGTAGAGAAATATTTGCATATGCCACTTTCAAAATTTATGCTGAATATTATACTTCTGGGATCATTTTCCCATAGATTAGTGCCATTCTACATTGTGTGATCAGTATATTATATGAGTATATTGTTCATTACATACTCTCTATAGCAGCTTTATTTGTATTTATAATACACACGTAGAATCATCACCAATCTAGTGTGAAAATCTTTCCCTGATATGCATTTGTTCCCCGTCCTTGAATTATTGCTTCTGTTACAAAGTACAAGCGACATTTTGGCTTCTATACTGTGCACACAGTGGTGAACTTTCTCTGGTGAACCGCAATAAATGAAACTTTCACTTAAAATGCTGCACACAAGTTTCATGTTTTGAGTGCAGTTGATTTTCTGATTTCTGAACAGGATGTGGTTTAGGACAAACTGATGCATTTTGTTTTGAAGTTTGTTATGTCAAAGAAGACTGATTTGCCCACTTTCTGAAACATCTTTTTTTTTTACAATTTCTATTTTATTTCCAGTGATGTTAAAGTCAGTGGCATGGGTGGCCACGGTGCTGCAGCGATTAGCATTATCGCCTCACAGCAAGAGGTTTTATGGTTTGATTCTCAGCTGAGATGTCTTTTGTATGGAGTCTGCATGTCCTCCCTGTGGTTCCATGGGTTTCCTCCCGGTGCTCCAGTTTTGTCCAACATTCCAAAGACATGCAGTAGGTGGACTGGACACTCTAAATTGGCTGTAGGTGCAAGTGTGTGTGTGTGAGTGAGTGGTACAGATGAACTACTGCAGCAGGGCTAGCCACCCAGCATTGTAAACACTGGCTTGAGGTGATTGTTGCTGTTGAAGTGACACCCTGACCCCATGTGCAAAAATGGGGAAAAGGGTTTAGGGATAGACAGATATTAAAGTCAGTAGTGATTTTGTAAAAAATGAAGATTATACTGCACTATTTGATTTTTTATTTAGTTTCAATACATACTCAGCATTTCTCTAGAACCACACCCACAAAATGATATCATGGTAGGTACTTTGCATTCATTTACATACATTTGCAAAGCATTCTGTTAAGTGAAAACAACTTACCACTTTTTAAACTGCAGCTTATTACTTATGTTGTCATTTTAGTACTACATCATCACATCTGTTAATTTTCAATGCAAGACCTAATTGGCTACTTGTCTTTCTGGAGAGCAAGAAACTCCTTTTGATGCATTTAGCATGGAAATACAATAGTCTATGCATAAATTTACATAGTAAAGCATTGTATTTTTGGTTTTTCGTGATGTCATGGCAGGAGTTTTCAGCTCTGAGAAAAACATTCAGGGGTGTGTCCTTATCAAAAAAATGTAATACAAAAAAAGCATACTTTTTATATCCCAAACTGTATAATTTGAACTTGCATATGACAAGATGATTATACCAACTTCAAGGGTTTATTATACTTGTTTCACTTACCCAATCCCGTATACTTAACAGCTCTATCAACACACTTCATTCTTTTCTGTGTCCTCTATTCATATTTTTTAAAACTTCATTTTGTAGAAAAGTTAAATTAAAAGAGGAAAGTGTAAGAAGAGTACAGTTCAAATAATGACGGATTCTCCCTTATCAATGAAAAATATATTTAAAAAAGAAAAGGACTTTCATTACAGAGTTTTTTTTTTTAATTTTCTTAGAAATATAGGCAACACCAAGTGGAAATAAAATCTATTGCTCACAGGGCTGCTGACTAAAGTATAGAAAAATAAAATAAACAATGATAATTCTCTTTTCCCAGAGGTGGCTTGCTGGAAGCATGTGAAAGGAAAGGTTTAGTACAACCTAGTGGAAGACTGCATCGGCACCCTTGCATTGCTGGTCAGAAAGGCAGAATGCTAAGTGAGAAGAGAGGGATTAGAACTCTCTATGAGACACTCCTAGTGGAGAGTGAAGGCATTTTCTATGTGTAATTGTGTGTATTTTTCTGTATGGGAAGCCACAAAAGGAGATTGTTGCCTGATACTGCAGATCCTACTCTTCTTAGAATGGGGTACAGAAAAAACATGACTGTTGCTTCCTTTCCATAGATATTCATGGGGACCAAATTACTGAGAGAGGCAGTAGTTTCCTCCCACTGCTGTAATACAAATTAGGCAAACAGTGATCAAGAGACAAACTTGAAGGGGTAAGTACAGACTAGGTGGGAGGGAAGTTTACAGTAAAGGGGGAAGAGTTTCCAGGAACAGACAAATGTCTGGAGCTGGGGAGTCTACAGAAAAAAATAAAAGAAACAAAGGATAGAAAGTAAAAAGCAGTATCTGAAGTAAACTTGTAGTACTTTAGGACATAGTGAAGAGTTTAGGTGTAATGCACAGTCTATAAATTATTTAAAATGTGCAGTACTGAAGATACATCTTCAAGCTGCCCATTCTGTTACTGCAGAGTATTAGTGTTGATAAGAAAAGGAAATACCACCAAGTACTGTTCACAGTCAGATTAATCAGAGCTGCATTTAGCAACCCTTAAAAGTTGTAGTCAAAAGTCCTCTGACTTCTCTGATCTTCCTTTTCTCAGATTTACTAGGCATAAGTGGATAGTATGAAATACTTAAGCCAGTCCCAAATATTGTCATGGCTTCAAGGTCAGTAATAACAACATACTAGCTGTACAACATCACATTCCCATAGTTACTGTGGAGCATAAGAGGTTCTGTTCTATGCATTTTGCTTAAATGAAAACAAAAGAGTCTAGTAATAATGATTTAATCAGAGATGGCTATAAGTGAAATTGCTCTTATCCTCTTATTTAAGGAGGAGCATTATTCCCATTGCATGAATATAAGATCTATAAGCAATAAGGCATGACATTTTCTGCATTAACCTGTTGAAATGCACAGATGGAAGGATGTTGAGCAATGTAGGGGTCAACAGTGTGGCATCTTTACCTGCTGCAGCTGTGTGTCCAAACTGCCCTGAACGATCATATTGCACTTTGGGTAAATGTGTCTAGTTACACCAATTTCACAAACTTTAAATGCACAGACAGCAGGCCATCACACTGCTGAAAATATCACCATTTCTATAACAGCAACTTGATTGTTGGATTGTGACTCTTTCATTATTACACTTCTGTTATCCATGCCTTGTGATCACTGTTTACTTCATTAAGCTTTATCTGGAAAAGGTTAAAAATAGTACATTTGTGTGATGTTTAAGGTTCATGCTGTAAAGAATCCAAACAGATAAATGTATAAGATTAGCCTTCTTCTGCTGCTAATAACTGCACTGTTCATTGTCCACTTTCTTCTGTAATACTACTAATAATAAAGGGAAATGTTAAAACATTTCATTTGTTTTGCATTTATAAGGAAACCAATGATGTAAGTGTGTTCTGATAGCACCAAAGAGCAGTGGCTGCTGGGAGCAACATACATGGCAACGTAGCTTGGGGAGCATCAGTAGTGTTCATGGAAATTCTAGAAGGGCTGTAATATAATATAAAGGAAAGAGACTAGAAATGTAATGAAGCAAATGAAAATCTTGCACAAAAGTTTGTAATTCTCAGTTTTAGAGCCATACTGACAGTGTTTGAAGTTCTCAGTAAAGCTACCAACTCATCTGACTACGTCCTTGGAAAAGGCAACAAATAGATATTCCTCCTCCATATTATCCAACCAATGATGAGTGGATACTTCTGCAGGAGTTTACTGAATTCTTCACTGACCTGCTTATGGAAAGCCTGGCATAGTTTATTGTTGGAGATATCAGCATCTTAGTTTTTGCCAAAATAATGGTTCTGATAATAGATGTTCTCTGTTATGAGGTACCTAGTGTGTATTCAGACAATTACCCATTTTAAATACAGCCAAGGGAATTCATTTGAATTTATCCTCTGGTTATGATCACCTTGCATTTGGTGTTGAAGCCAGTATCTTGGTCAGATCACTGCTTGGACCTATTTCATATACAGATCGCTATTATTAGATTATTTCCTTCTGAGTTGGTCAGATAGAGGATTTAATTGACTTCACAAGAAATGTTGTTATGCTTTTTGATTGATGAACTCTTGCAGATGTGATGCAGATGTTTCTGAGTGTTAATGATGTGTTATAATCAGGATATCATTGATGCTTTAAATCAAATTGCTCTAGTGTTTATATTATCATTCTTTAATGTGGCCAGTGAGATAAAATATAACCATGAACATAGGTTCATAGGTTCATAGGTAGGCTATCGGCCCAAGGGTCTAAGTAAGCCTAGCCAACAAGGTTCCCTGACTTATGCCTCCCAAGAAAGTTAATTTCCTGTGTCCCTGTTGAGCAGAGCTACAGAAGTGATCCCCGGGGTGTATTTCCTATTTCCCATCCACTCATTAAGATTTTTCTTGAAGAGTGCTAATGAGGAACTTTGCTTGACATAGATGGGTAGCTTGTTCCAGAGTATAGGAACTCCCTGGGACATGAATCTATCCCTCCAGCATGTCCTATTTATTGTGGTGACAAGGTTTAGGTCCCTAGAGTGTGTAGCTCAGAGGGATTGGGATTTCTTTAGGTGTAGCATGTCCAAAAGCTCTGGGTTTAACATAGCTTTATATGTTAGGGAGAGATCTCCTCGGAGTAGGCGACATGCTACAGAATAAAGCTGGAGTTTTTTGAGACTGTCAGTATAGGGCATCTGTTTGAGGCCAGTAAACCTCTTTGTGAGGCACTTCTGTGGCCTTTCCAGCTGTTGCAGATGTCTTGTGAGGTACATTCCAAAAGGGGCATTATACTCTATAATGGGTCTAATGAGTGCCGAGTAGAGGGGAACAATGACCTCTTTTTTTATGGATTGTAAACCCTTTTGTGATGAGGTGTGCCACATAGAATGATTTCCTGACTACTGTGGAGATGTGATTATTAAAGGAGGGACTACTGTCCACCTGGGTCCAAAGGTCTCTTATCACACATTCAGCATTAAGTAGACTGTCGTTTATGTGGTAGTTCATGGGTACAGAGTTTTTACCAAAGGGGATGACAATGCACTTTTTGGCATTGAGCTTGAGGCCATGCCTCTGACACCAGGCATCTGTCTCAGTGAGGCCCTTCTGCAGGATGTCCACATCATTTGGGGACTCAGCTATGGCTCCTACTTTGCAGTCATCTGTGAACTTCATTAGCCAGAGGCCTTCTGTGTTAGCCTGTACTTCACCGAAGTAGATACCAAACAGGAGAGGTCCCAGGACTGAACCCTGTGGTACTCCACTTGTCACTTATTTGAAGTCAGATTTGGAGTCTGCAACTTTTACAGTGTGGGCTCTGTCAGTGAGCCAGTTGGCAGCCCATCTTGTGACGTAGGGATCTATACCTAGTTTAGTGAGTTTAGCTATAATTCCAGAATGGGGGGATGGTGTCGAAAGGCTTGGCGAGGTCAAGATAGGCTGTGTGAACCACCTTACCCTCGTCTACGGCTTTGGTAACTGCCTCAAAGAAGTCAATCAGGTTCAGAAGGCATGATCTGCCTTTCACAAACCCAAACAGGGTGGGATCCCAAGTTTGGAGATTACCAATATCTTTGTTTATGAGTTCCATGATGATACGTTCCATGGCCTTGCAGACCAGGCTTGTCAGGCTAATAGGGCGATAGTTCCCAGGATCAGTGCTGACTCCCCCTTTGTGGAGTGGGATAACTGTTGCTGTGCACCATTCAGGGGGCACAAAACCTGACAGGAAACTATGACTGAGCATGGTGCTTAGGTGGGGAGCCAGTTCGTTTTGAAGTTCATGCAAAACGCAGCCTGGAATGTTGTCTGGTCACATGAATGCTGTGTTTTTGGTTTTAGAGAGTGCAGCTTTTACCTGCATAGATGTGATTACAGGGACTCTGCATTCTTCCTGTACAGATATGGACCCTTTAGGGGGTGAGAAGGGGGTAAAGTTAGCACTGAACCTATCTGCCAAGATGTTGGTAATATCAGTTGGTTCTGTAATTTTCGTATTCCAAAATAACAACCAGCAGATAGTGGTAGCTGTAAAATAATATATTTTTTTCACAACAATCAAAACATCAGTATACAATTGTCACAGACTGGTTTCAGCTTATACTTTTCTAAGCCTTCATCAGTGTAAAGACACAATTAAACTCATGCATTTATGTACCGTGTCACTAGCCAAGAAACCAATTACAGCTATTTATTTAATCCTGGGGCAAAAAGCCCTCCCAGTTTAATAATCCATTTTTTTCTTTAGCATTAAGTAACTCATGTCATTCAGATGTATTGTGTTTGATTCCCAAAATTCTGTCTATAATAACAAAATTAAAGGATGCTGTTTGGTGGATTTCAGTATGTTTATACAGAGCATTTGTGTGTTTTTTATTTTTAATTTCACTAAAGTGTTCTGAAATTCTATGTTTAACCACTCTTGATGTTTGACCTACATAGAAAGCAGAGCACTTGCAAGTGGCCAAATAAATAACCCAATCTGAGCTGCAGTTTACAAAAAAAGGAATATCAAATACTGCACTGGTATTTTTACTACTGAAGCTATTCGTTTGTAGTACCCTGCTTCATTGTGTGCAGTGACCACATGGAAAACATCCTTTGACAATATGTCCCTCAATAGTTCTTTGTAACCTTTCCTTAGGTTTATAATCACCTTGTTTATAGTGGTTTAAGGACACCAAATTTTTCCCATTCCTAAAGGAGAATTGGCACCCCACTCCCAATATTTCAGAGAGCCTATTGTCCGCCCTAAGGATGTTCTAGTTACTTTGCACACTATCAATTAATGCCCCAATATTTCTACCATAAGTAGTCACTAGCCTTAATTGACCTTTAATTCTACCCTGCTTGTTATGATACTGTAAAAGTGGTTCCCTGTCCATAGCATTGACCGTATTTCTGGCTTGCATAATATGGCCTGATCTATAGCCCCTTTCTTTAAATCTCTTGGTCAGGTCATCCCTGAAATGCAAATAGGTATCATCGTCTGAGCAAATATGCTTCACCCTCATGTGTTGAGATTTAGGAATATTTCTACATATGTGAGGGGGATGAAAACTGGAGGCATGGAGAAGGGAATTATATTTGGGGAATTTACAATATATTTCTGTTGTCAAGGTGCTATCTGGAGCTCTAGTTATCATTACATCCAGGAAGGTAATACTATATTTGTGATAAGTTACTGTAAATTCAATTCCCTGTTTATCTTTCATTCAGATATTCAACGAACTCTGTCAGATGTCCCTCATCCGATCTCCATACCATCCAGCAATCATCTAAATATCTTTTCCAGATATCTATTTGGTCTAGGTACAGATTATGGGAACTATAATAAATAATTTGCTCTTCTATATATGCCATAAATATATCTGCATATATAGGAGCAAAAAAGGCCACCATAGCTGTACCTCTGATTTGTAGATAACATGTATTATGATAGAAAAATACATTTTTAGCTAGTACATGCTCAATTAGACCCAGGAGAAGAGTGTTGAAACCTGGTCGATACAATTCCGACCTGTATAACCAATATTCTAATACCTGAATGCCTGCCTAATGTGGAATATTGGTATAAAGGGCTTTGACATCCAGGGTACAGAGTATCCATTCATCTTTTATTTGCATTTCAGGCATGCCTTGTAAGAATTCTGTAGTGTCTTTCAGATGAGCCCTTACCCACTTTAATAATGGCTTCAAATACTTAGTTAAGTATTGGGAGAGTGGCTCAGTCATGGATCCTCTTCTAGACACTATCGGTCTGCCATGGGGATTATACAGGTTTTTGTGTATTTTGGTAGAACATATATATACTGGTTGCTAGGGTCCAAAATTGAAAATTGTTTCTTGATATTATCAGTAATGATTCATTCTTCTACAGCTAATGATAGAAAATCATCTATCTATTTTTGAAAATTTTTTATAGGGTTATATGAAAGTTGCAACAACAACAACATATGTAAGTTGCACATAATATCTGTTATCTGCCATTTGATTTTTAGCCTCTTTATCATATTGTTACTAGTTTTGCACAACCACAGCACCTCCTTTGTCAGTTTTCAGAATAACTATCTCATGATTATCTGCTAAGTTAGAAGTAGTATTCATCTCCTGTGTAGTGACATTACTAGCTTTAATCTGGCTATTCCTGGAGTTGAAATGAAGATCTCTAAGGGTGGAATTTTGGAATGCTAGTACACTGTGATGCATCGGAGGTGAAAATGTAGATTTGTAGTATCTAAAATGATCATGAACACCAGTGCTTACTTTATCCTGATAAAACAACTTCAAGTTAAGAATTCTGCAAAACTCGACCACATCTTTGGCAAAATAATCTTCTGAAACAAAGCAACCAGGTATATATGCTAGACCTTTATTAAGAATGCTTAATTCCAAGGAGGAGAGAGGGTAGGATGATATGTTCAATGCATTTCCTGCTAATGTTTCTGTACAAACTTCCAGAATAATCCCTCTATATTCTCTATGTGTTCTATGTTTTCTACCCCCTTCTCCTTTTTGGTTTAATGCCTCAAAACTACTAGAGTTCCTCCTCTTTTGTGGTGGTGAACCTGTGGATACTGGGGATCAGTATCATACCCAGAGGAGGAATCCTCCCCTGATTTATCAGATACCCTGATTTTTTGAGTATTGATCTCGAGTTCTTTCTTTTGGCTGGGTTCCTATATTGTGGTGAAAACCTAACATGCTTAGCACTATCTGTGGAAAAGTGGTCCCCTTGTTCATTGTCTGTTACATCTCTAAGGAATTTTTTCTTTTTCCTATCTTTAAGTTGTGTTTCCAAATTAGTCAATTCAGTACTCAATTTCTTAAGACATAAAAAGTATGTAGACTGCCCCTCATATTCCTTAATCTGCTCACTTATCTTAGTAATAGCAGCAATTTCTGTATCTATTGTCCTATCATGAAATCCTGTCAGTATTTCTACAAATTGCATTGAAGTTTTGTGTTGTGCATCCCTCCATTGCTGAAGTAGGGCCTGATCAGGATTGTTCACCATTGGTTGAGTTCTAAATCTCAGACCTCTAGGTGTGACTCCTTTAACCATATAGGCCTTGAATAATTTGTAATGCCACACATTGTTCCTGAGAGAACACATATGTTTAGTCAGGGTAGCAAATGATGCTTCACATGTATCATTCCTATTGACTGGTGTGATCCAACTCTCTGATGTAAGTTCCATCCCAATACCAAAAATTGTCAGGTCTTCCCAATCAGAGGATAGTCCCCTTATCAAATTTGAAATATCCATATTGAGTAGACTAAAAATTCAAATAGGAATATATGACCCCAGATATATAAATAATGGACAACATCAACCCCTGGCCATCATATCTGGACAATATCAGCCTAGGCTTAATAATCTCGCTTTGATCAAATCCAATATTTCATAGATGTCATGAATCACTATATTGAGGTATGTATTACCAATCCCAAAAACAGCCTTACTGAGTCCAACTTCTCACTTCCAGTGTTGAGTCCACTTCATACTATATCTATGAAGTCATACGTTCATAATAAATAACTCTATTTATAATCCACTCAATAAAAGGATATTAATCCCAATAAAACATAACAGACAATATATAGTAGATGCATAAGATCAGAGTACAGAACCAAATCAGTCAGAAGGATATATTAGTGAATCCAATGTGAACAAACCAGATAGGTTCTTAATGTAAATTTATCCCACTGTATCTATAACTCTTAATAGATAAAGTATTTACACCAGAGAAGGCTGATGGATATAATATATTCAAAATAAAACTAATTAGTTTGTAGAAATCTATATAACATAGATACAGAGTCAGGCATTCACTATAAATTCTCCCAGCATATATATCACCATTGACCAAATAGAGGGGATAAGTAATGTTAGCATATTACCTATAGACGGCCAACTTATTTTATTTATTATTTATTTATTGACATTTGTTAAATAGGTTAGTCCAACTGGGATTTTGTTCCATTTTCAGTGGAGAACCAAGGAGAAAAGCTTCAGAAAGGACAATATATAATTACAGTAAGAAAACAAGTACTATAAACAATAGTAGCAAACAATAGTAAGAAATAAACAACTACACGTGAAGATTATAATTGAAAGAAAAAATAAATTGAATTTTGTTTTTGTTCTTCTCAGGACAAATTCTTTCTTACTGTACAATGAGGGAGAGTCAAGAGTGTGAGTAGGATCAGCTGAGAGTATGTGAGTGTGGGGGGATGGGAGAGCTATGTAGGGTCATAGCAGGGACAGGTTCTGGAGTTGAGTAAATGTGTCTTAAGTTCTTTTTTAAATAGTGGAGTGTGAGAGATAAAGTGTATGTCCAGGGGAAGTTTATTCCAAGCTTGGGCCACAGAGTGTTTGTAGAGTTGCTTACCTACTGACTTATTAGGGTGGTAGATATAGAGCAATTGATGATTGGAGGTGTGGAGAGATCGAGTAGGAGTATAGATAGAGACTAGGAGAGATAAAGATGGACAGCAGAAGGGTTTAAAGAGCATAGAGGGCAGCATGTGAAATCGGTAGAGATGGAGTAGTTGTGGGAGTTCCAGCCATTGTAGAGACTTTAAGGCAATACAGTGGTGTGTGTTGTTTGGGACGTTAGTCATAAATATGGCTATTTTGTGGTAGGTTTGTTGGAGTTTGTTCAGGGTAGTTGTTTGAATATTTGTGAGAACTGGGGCAGCATAGAGGAGAGAGGGGAGGAGAAGTGCTTGTCCTAGGGTGAATCTAGCCTCAGGAGTGAGGTATTTTCTGTTCCGGTATAAGAGACCTAGTTTATGATGGAGTTTCTTTAAGCATTGCTGTATGTGTTGATTAAATTTTAGTTCATCGTCAATGATGACCCCTAAGAGTTTAGTGTAGGTGTCAGGTTGGATGGCTGTATTGTTACAAGACTTAATGACAAAGAATGATTTATGATAAGCAAGAGAATGGGGCAGGAAGAGTAAGAGTTTGTTTTTTTTTGGATTGAGGATTAGTACGTTTTTTGAAAGCCATTGTTCGGTGGAAAGTAGAGCTTTTTGGGTTAGAGAGCGTAGGTCAGAGATGTTGTCAGCTGTAGAAATAATAGTGGAGTCATCAGCACATTGTATGAGAGATGACTGATTTCAAGAGGTGAAGAGGTCATTGGTGAAGATGTTGAATAAAAGCGGACCTAAGATGGAACCTTGTGGAACACCAGTAGAGATAGGCAGGAAAGGAGAAGAGGAGGAGAAACATTTGATCGATTGTTCGCATCCAGATAGATAGCTAGCGAACCAGCTGAGAGCGGAGGAGGACAGGTGAATGTTGGCGAGTTTAGATAGAAGTAAACGATGGGATACTGTATCAAAAGCTTTGGAGAGGTCTAGAAAGAGACAGGAGGTAAGTTTATTATTGTCCAGGGATTCTGCAATGGTGCGAGTGAAGGAGAGTAGAGCAGTAGTTGTGCTGTGATAGGGGCGAAAACCATGTTGGGTAGGGGTGAGTAAGTTGTGATTGAGAAGGTGATTAAGAAGCTGTGTATGGATACATTTTTCTAATATCTTAGAGGGGATAGAATGGCAATAGGTCGATAGTTGGAAGGGTCAGTGGAGTTACCTCCTTTATGAAGAGGGGTAGTGTAGAAATATTTCCATAGAGTAGGAACAGTAGATTCTAGCATAGATCTATTTATTAATATAGTCCCTGGGTAGGCAATAGAGTCAGCTGCAAGTTTGAGGAAGTTAGGGTTTGAGTTTGAGCAGTAGAGAGTTGATGTAAGAAGTGGGAATTGACTTGAAGTGAAAAAAAGTAGTATTGGGGTGGGTGTTGGGTCTGGTAAGGAAGAGAAGTTAGGTTGGGAGGGTAGGAGATTTTGGATGGAGGAAATAAAGTGGGAATTAAGTAGGGTAGCTGTTTCCTCAGGAGTCGTGTTTGGGTAGCGTGATGGGTTAGAGGGAGAGCCTGGTAAAGGATGCTGTTAAGTGTTGACCAGAATTTCCGGGGGTTAGATCTATGTTTATGCTGGCCTGAGCTATAAAATGATTTTTTGTCTATTATTGTCTGTTTTTTGGCAAGATTACGTAGTTGTCTGTATTTGAGAAGATAAGGTGTTTGTTTAGGTTTGATTCAGGCTTTCCAGACACTGTTTCTTTGTTCCATGATGGACTTAGTTTCTTTTGAAAGCCAGGGGCTCATGATTAAATTTCACTCTGATCTTCCTGGAGGGAGCTAGGGAGTCCAGAGTAGTCAGGAAAATGCTATTAAAAGTGTCAACGGCATCATTCAGAGGGAGTTGTCTAAGGAAGGACCAGTCAATGTTTTGTAGAATTGAGTTAAACTGAGAAGAATTAAATGTGGATAGTTTCCGAGAATCTTTAAAAAGGTGGGGTTTAGGAGTATGTGGGTTGTATCTCAGGATAGAGGTAGGGAGATGGTCACTAAGGGAGTCTGGCAGGGTTTTGGGCTGGTGGTGGTGTTTAGGGGAGTTGGTAAGAATCCATTCTATTGTGGAGCTGGAGGCTGAGTTTTTGTGGAAACGAGTGGGGGTAGAAATGAGTTGGTGGAAACCATGAAGGTGAATACTAAGTAAGGGAGAGTCAGTAGAACGTTTGACCAGTCTATATTGGCATCACCAAGGATGAATGTTTCATAAGGTATGTTGAGAGAGAACCAGGATACTATGTTTTCTAGAATGGGTACATTGTTGCCAGGAGGAAGATAGATGGAAGTGATAGCAAGTTTTTTGTGTGGATTCAGATGAAAGTTTAGAATGAGGAGCTCAGTAGGGTGGAAGTTAGGAATAGGTGTAGGGTATGGTGAAAGGTTAGGGCTGTTAGAGTAGAGGATGGCTACACCACCTCCTTTCCCTGAAGTTCTATCAGAGCAGTAGATGTTGCAGCCAGGAGGGAGTATTTCACTGTTTGAAGTATGTGGCTTGAGCCATGTTTCCGATAGGGATAGGATGGGAGGGGTGTTGTAAGCTATCCAAGAGTGCAGTTCAGTAATTTTATTTGCTAGGCTTTGAATATTTAGTGAATAAAAGGTTAGGTGTTTGCATGGGATTGAGTTATAGACTGAGGTTGTATATCTGGTAGGCTGTTGGAAGAGGGTTGTGAGGAAGAGGTAGTTAAGGTAGATAAGGGGGGAGAGGGAGAGGAGAGGTGTAGAGGGGCCTGGGTTGTGGTGGATGTCCCCTGAGGAGAATAATTGTTTATAGAGAAGAGCACTTGATGTGAAAAGTTGATAGTATTTGGGGAAGTCTAGATTTAGTCCTATTAGAAGGTTTGTAAATTTGTAATATGTGTCTTTTGTACAGAGTTGTGGTAAAAGAGTTAAATAGGTCTGGAGAGATGGTAAAAGAAGATGAAGTAGGAAAGCTGTAGTGTGAGTGAGAGGTAGGTGAACAGAGAAATGGATTTGTGAGGTAGAAGTGATAAGAGGTAGTAATAAAGATCATAGCGAGTTATGTTGCAGATATAAGTAGCTGCAGCATGATTAGTTTGGTTAAGGAGGGAAGAGGGGAAGTGTAAGAAATTATATAAAATAGGAGAATATGCTAAGTGTGATTCGATGTTGGATTGTTGGAGTGGTAATAAACAGGAAGTGGAATTGTAGCAGATGGCTGGGCAGGATGGGGAGGGATGGTTAAGTATAAAGGAAACTGTACAGGGGGTGTGTGGGAATGGGGGTAGGGTAGGGAGCAAAGTGAGCCCGAGCATAGTGAGGGCGAACGGAGCAGGGCTAAACCCAAAAGAAAAGCCGGAGAAAAAACAATCAGTGAAAGAGAAGAAAGGGAGAGGAAAGTGTGTAGGGTTCTAGCTATAAACAGAGGTAGTGGGCCTGAGATTAGGACAGCAGGAGGTAGAAAGCAAGGCACAAGTCTAGCAATGTAAAGAAGAGCAGGGTAGGACAAGGTAAAGGGAGTGATTAGAATATCTAACTGTGGTAGACAGGAAAACAAGCAGATTAAAAGAGGAATGGGTAAAGAAAAAAGAATAGTCCAGAAAGGAGGTATGATTAACAGTAGAGTGGGAGCAAGCAGATTAAAGGAGGAATGGGTATAGAGAAAAGAGTAGTTCAGAAAAGAGGTATGGTTAACAGTGGAGAATAGCAGGGCAGAGAGGGGGGTAGACAAAATAGCTGGAAAGACTGCCCATGAAGCTCAATGTACTTTTAATATTATTAAATAAGTCCCCCAATATTAACTTTCTCAAGTTAGTGGTTAAGACAATGGTTGGGCAGCAAAACATTAATATCTCAGGTGCTTATTCACTTATTGTTGAAAATAAAATGTACCTTCATTAACTGCCAGACTAAACTTCATGTTAATCACTTGTGATATTAATCACACATCATAATATTTCCAACCCACAATAAACATATATCAAATATGCCTACAATAGTGATAACTGCACCTCAGAGATCTTTCCCATTCATCCCTTAGCCTGATAGAATGTCATGAACATTTCAATCAACACTTTCCAAAAATAATAGCAATCCGTAGTTGTTAGTGTAAAAAATACACTCCGTTTCCACAACTTATTCCAATAGCATAATTCAGTGTCTCAAATTACTAGTTACCAATAGGAACATCCTTCCAAATAACCTAATAGTATCAATAGTACATCCAAAACATACAAATCAGTGCTGTTTGTTACCAAATTTGCGAACAATACATAGGCCCATTTGGTAGCGTTGTTACCTCACAGCAAGAGGTTCTCCCATTCAATTCTTGGCTGGGCTTGGGATTGCCTTCTCTGTGGAGTCTGCATGTCCTCCCCGCAGCTGGGTAGCATTCAAAAGACATGCATGTGTAAATGGGCGTGCCTTCGTTGAAGGTTGGACATTGAGCTGGCACCTCAGCATTTTGTAAAAATCTACTGCCAATCATTAGCAACCGGAGTTCCGCTGTGGCGACCCCTTATCGGGAAAAGCCAAAAGACAAACAACATAGGCCCATTTCCATCTTGATAAGTAAAATACATTTCAATATTCGGGTCAGAACATCCCGCCCTGATAAGGCAGTAATGCCCGTATTATGAAATTAGTGTAGACTGTCCTCCCCGCGGTTGGATAGCATTCGAAAGACATGCATGCATAAATGGGCATGCCTTCGTTGAAGGTTGGGTGTCGAGCTGGCACATCAGCGTTTTGTAAAAATCTACTGCCAATCATTAGCGGACCGGAGTTCCACTGTGGCGACCCCTTACCGGGAAAAGCTGAAAGACAAACAACATAGGCCCATTTCTATCTTGATAAGTAAAATACATTTCAATATTCGGGTCAAAACATCCCGCCCTAATAAGGCAGTAATGCCCGTATCATGAAATTAGTGTAGACCATATAACTGACTCAACAAAATAAGAAAGCCCACATATATCAAAGCTGTTTGTTATCATTTAGGCATACAGTACACAACAAGCCCTATTGCATCTTATTAGTTTACGGCACATAGAATGCAATTTTCAGGACTGATAACTTCGTACTCTAGGACATAAATGCCATTGTTAAAAAAGTAATACAAGTTAAATAGCTGATATCTCTCAAATATGACACACATAAGACATACAAAGAATTCCGTGCATCTATTCAGTGCCCCTGAAACCCTATTAGCTCCGTTTACATCCCTATATATGCAGGCTCAGTATTCATAAACTAAATTAGTAAAAAACAGAAATTATATCCTGCCCAGAACCAATGTTCCTGGTATAGTACCAGTATCAAAATATCAGACATTATTAATTCCACACAGAGGTATGAAATAAGTCCAGAAAAAATCTGTAGTTGTTGCATACAGTTTCCACATAAACAGTCCGCTCCAAAGAGTATATCTTAGCTATAATAAGAGCAAAAAGAGGTGTAATTTGATCCTGCTGTTATTCCAATGAGTCTCGCAAAAAAAGGTTACAAAGAGCTATTAAGGGACAAATTGTTAAAGGATATTTTCCATGTGGTCACTGCACACAATGTAGCAGGGTACTACAACTAAATAGCTTCAGTAGCAAAAATACCAGTGCAGAATTTGATATACCTTTTTTTGTAAACTGCAGCTCAAATTGGGTTATTTATTTGGCCACTTGCAAGTGCTCTGCTTTCTATGTAGGTCAAACATCAAGAGCGTTTAAACATAGGATTTCAGAACACTTTACTGAAATTAATAATAAAAAACACACAGATGCTCTGTATAAACATACTGAAATCCAGCAAACAGCATCCTTTAATTTTGTTATTATAGACAGAATTTTGGGAATCAAACACAATAAATCTGAATGGCATGAGTTACGTTAATGCTAAAGAGAAAAAAATGGATTATTAAACTGGGAGGGCTTTTTGCTTCAGGATTAAATGAACACCTGTAATTGGTTTCTTGGCTAGTGACACACTATATAAATGCATGAGTTTAATTGTGTCTTTACACTGATGAAGGCTTAGAGAAGTATAAGCCAAAAACGGTCTGTAACAATTGTATACTGATGCTTTGACTGATGTGAAAAAACATATTATTTTACAGCTACCGCTATCTGCTAGTTGTTCTTTTGGAATGTGTGGGTATTTTGAGACCTTGCAGACGCCTTACTTGCAGGAATCCATTTTGGACTGTTTTTCTCCTCTTTTCTGCTGTGGGCCTGTGGAGCTGGAGGGTTTTTACCCTAATCTTGATGTAGTCTAATATATTTTCTAGCCTGTTATAACCTTAAAAGGGACAACAATCCAATGAGCAACATTTTCTCTTTTTTGGACTGTGTATACGGTGTTTTTTCGGTATTTGGTAAAGAAAAGCGATCATCTGCATAAGTGGCCATTATATACTTCATGTCTGGGTTCTGAACATTTTACAACAGTGCCGTTACTCAGAAATACAAACAGGGTAATGTGTATTTCTGTTTTTTATTATCGTTGTAGCCTATTTTTTGGTGTGTTCCAGTAGCAACCACAAGTCTTGGAGCTTACAGAGACTATGATATGCAATTTCCACTGGAACAACAGCACGGTTGGGTTTAAACTGTTTGGCTCCTTTCCTAAGTAAGAGCATATGTTCCTGTTTGGGTTGACTGTATAATTTGAACTGAGTTCAGTAAAAAAGCGATTTTTCTATGGACATATCTAACAACTCAGGAGGATATGTTATTTTTTATGTTATTAGTCCATCTTGTAGGTGGGCCTTATAACACTTTAACACTTTCTTTGCCGTCTACACCTTTTTTTGCGAGACTCATTGGAATAACAGCAGGATCGAATTACACCTCTTTTTGCTCTTATTATAGCTAAGATATACTCTTTGGAGCGGACTGTTTACATGGAAACTGTATGGAACACCGGTCACTCATGTTGGTAATGACTAAGTCTAGGATATTGTTGCCCCTGATGGGGGTGTGGATAAGTTGATCCAGGGCATTGGAATTTATGAATTCCAGAAAGCATTGAGTAAAGGAATTGGTACATGAGTAGTTTTCCCAGTTAATGGTGGGTAGTTGAAATCGCCCATTATTAGGGTGTTTGGTTGAACCGTAATATTTTCCAGTATATCATGAAAAGAGGATTGGGAATCATGGGGCATGGTGGGGGATCTGTAGCAAGCTACAATTATGATTGCAGTTTTGCCCAGACTTAGTTGCACTTGGATAACCTCGGATGCATTATGTTGCGGAACTAGCATGAAGGTGTGGATATCCTTAATGAATATGGACACACCTCTGCCTTTGGTGTTCTGGTTCAGGTTAGATGTCTGAAAAGTGTGGTATGAGTTCCAGTCTTAATGCAGGGGTGCTCTCTAGAGCCTTGAACCAGGTTTCAGACACTGCACGGATATCGATGTTCTCCATTTTAAGGAGTGCCTTGAGTGAGTGCATTTTGAGATTTAGACTTCTAGCATTGAGCAGCATTACCCTCAGTTTTTGCTTGCCTGCTCCTGTTACAGTGGTGAATTTGTCATTTGAACCTTGCCTAAAAAAGGCACTATTGGGGCGGCAAGACCCTTAGCCAGTATCTGGAATTCTAGGGGCAACAGATGCAGGCCATCTGTGGCAAAGCATCATGGTCTGTTGACCATGTCGTCCCAAGCAGTCAGATACTGGATCCCCTTAGAATGACACTAGAAGCTTAGCCAATTGTTGAAGTAAATCATTTTGTCCTTGTACTGCGGTATAATTCTGGGTGATGGCAGGATGCTACTCAGGGTTAGGGTCATACCTGCCGGGGCTACAAGATTAGAGAGCTCTTCCATGTCTCTTTTCATGTAGTCCAGGGAGGCACATCTCAGGTCATTCACACCAGCGTGGACAATGACAGAGACAAGTAAACAAAATGTGGTGCACACATTGTGTAGGGTGCTGGTGTCTTATCTGTTAGAGTACAAAGTGGTGCTGTTAACAAATCAGACCCTTGCATGGTGCGGGTCCCTCATATACATAGGGGTTGTTGGTATCCTACCACCTACATCGATCTCACTGCTAAGCAGACAGGGGCAAAATAGTCATGTTGGAGTTCACTTAGAACACTCTGGATTAAGATCCTGTTGTACTTTGTTATATACCTGTGGAATTAACTACATAGAATTTTGAGATCTGAGCCAAGTGCCGAGCACATTAAGAGGTCCGTTAAAACCAACCTGTTTCACTAGGCATTTCGAATGAAGATTTGTTTCGTTTTGGTTTACTCTTGTAAATTCAGAACCTGTACATTTGAGTGAGTTTATTATGCTGTATTTGTAGTACATTTCAGACTGAATTGGTATTTATTTAACTGGTTCATTCATTCTAATTGTACCATGCCTAGATATAGGCTTATTCGAATGTTGTTTGACTTGACCTGATTATTACTGCAAATCTGAGCAAGTATTTTTTTGATTAACTGATATATCCTGTATGTCAAAATGACTGCATAAAATATTTTAAAGCATTATGCAAGTCATTGTATAGTATTATTTTTAAAGTAAGCTATAATATGAATTATCATGGTAAGAGAAAGCAACCAAAACTCCAGTGATGTGATTGTGCCAGTAAATCATGTCTCCAGACAGATCAACAAAATATTGCACAAATTAACTTAGCACTGCAATGAATCTGAAAGTTGCTTGTGTTGTTTTCTCCACATCTGCTGCAGTTCTGACGTTGCTAAATATAAGAGGTATGCATATAAGAATAGATTTGGAATTCTACAAAAATGATGATCAACATTCCTCTGTTATGCAACACTCCATTTACTTATGTATTTTATTATCCAGGTGGAGTCAATTAACTTTTATTAAATTTCTCTTTCTATGAAAGCATAAGGTTTGTGATAAATGTTGTTTTTTATTGTCTATACTGCGACAAATACACCATGCTTAAAATGGCGAAAATTCACGTGTTATTTTTATACTACTTAATCCATATTATGTCTATTTTAATAATTTGCGTTTGTGCTGAAAATGTCAACTCTAATTTCAATAATAATTAGGAAAGGAGGATTAGAAGTTGAGAAACACTATATTGTGATATATTGGCCTGTGTATATGCTTAAAAACTGGTTATTTATGTGTAAATGGGGTAGCAGTGTGTTCCATTTAAACACACAAATACGCACCCACATATATCTATCTATCTATATATCTATATATCTATATATATATATATATATATATATCTATATATATATATATATATATATGGGTATATATTCAATTATGGGAATGTAAAGGCATCAGAACTGAAGTAATTGATGACAGCATTCTGAAATTCAAAATATTGAAACAAAAAAAATCACAAAAATAAAACACACCATTTTCTTTTCTGATCAGAAGCCAAAACTCCAGCCTTGGGTAAGGGATGTTAAAAACTGTCATTATAAGATAAACTTGTACTTAAGAAAAGACAATATTGTGCATAAAGTAATGCATTCCCCTGTTTATAGTGATATTTGCATATAAAGATCCTAAGGGTAGATGCAATGGCAACAGCCTAACATTACAGAGTGTATTAATGACAGGACAGCTTAACAGATACTGTTCGGACTGACGGCAGCTAGGATCCAAAGTTCAACTGAAATCAACAGCCACTGGTCAACAGACTTGCAGTTGTAAAGAGGGAGACACTTCTGAGGAGGACTAGAGAAAGTAATAAGCATTTAAAAACAACATTCTTTCTTGCATTCCTTCTTTAAAAAAAAATAATTGTTGGAGCTCAGTCAACTTGTTGTTGAAGTGTCAAGATAGCCATCCATGACACTGGTCATTCAAATTCAGGGACAAACCAGGGGAATGAATAGGAAAATTAAGACCAAACACCCAGAGGACTATTTTTTTCTCCTGGGGTCATGGATAAGTAGCTCTATGCCATATGTGACCCTACTGGTTGCAGCTACAGCTCTGCATTACTGTGATGGCCAAGACTGCATTGAATATGGCCATCTTTTCATACTCAGTATCTGTGATGTCATAAAAGCCACACAGCAGCACCAATAAGTGATGGGTCCTGGGGAAAGGAAAAATAAATGATTTAAAACTCCTTGCGACAGACATAGAAATGTGAAAGATGGCTACTCACTAACAAGGTAACAGAATGATCTGATGTTTCAGATCTTGAGAGCAAGAGGAATGCAATGTCTGCAAAGAAAATTAACTTAATGAGAGCTTTCAAAATCATTTGCATTTATCCAGAGGGCAGACAGAATGAAGAATAAAAAGAAGGAATTATTGTTGATTTCAAAAATTAGGTAGTGGCTAGAGCATCACAGTAGTATGTAGACAGCAGACTAGTTAAAGTACTTCAGAATTTCTGAAAGGTAGCACAGAGAGCTGAATCCTACAATTAACCAGGTTACCCTTATCAAAGAAAAAATGCAGTCCATTTATTCGCTCATCTTTATTAACCATATAAGCACAATTAGCTAAAATCTGTTACTTTCATATAAAACTGACGTTAAAGGATCAAGAAACAGTAAGAAATGTAAGAGAAACAATAAAAATATCAGATAGCAATAATATTTGGCTGCATACCCCAAAATACAGGATATACACATAATATAACAGTGCATGCAATATTTACATATGACAAAGAGCAGGTTTATAGAGAAATACTCATGAAAAATTATGAAAATAATTTAATCACATAATACAGATGAAGGAAGGGATATGTCACATGGAATTCAAGTGCTTAAATGTTCATAATCATACAGAGGAAGAGACTTAAATGGCAGGTAAGAGTCACCTGACCTACCAGTCTTCCTGCTCAGTCACGTAAGTAATAATAGGCAGAATGTCATCAAACAGAAAGTTAAGAACCCACAGTTCAGGGAAACAGGGGCCATGGATGACAGTGACAAATGAAATGAGAACGTAATAAAAAGGAACACAAAATGAATAGCAAATAGAATACTTTTAAAGCACAGCGAGTGTTACAGTTGAAGTACAAACCTAATATGCTATTCAGCCATCTTCATCAGCAATTCAGCATAGCCTGTTGCTACTGTGGAAGTTTCCAGAAATACACAGCATTCCAAGTCCACACAAGATTGTTTAAGCTATGAACACTGCAACTAACAGCAAAGGACCTATCTTTACCTGTCTACAAGAGCAGCTATCAAGCAAAGAGCACAGACCAACACACTCATTTGGCTGGAGGTAATCACACTATGCATGGAGGGGTGCAGAATGCAAACAGCTGATAAACAACCGGCTGCAGATGTCTGGTGATGAGTCTGCGGAAGTGATGATGGGGGGCTGTGCTGTTAGATATGTTTTTGTCACACTGCTTCATTCTTGAAGGGGGGTTCCATTTAAAACTGAGACAGTTAGCTTCTGCTGAGTGTAGGTATGTGTGGTAGGTTTACCCCTATTATATTATTTTACATTAAATTTATCTGATAGCAGAAGGAGACAATAAACTTATCTAATCTGCTGTTGAAATGCTTTCAGCAGTCTTTACCCTTCTAACTTCTCAGCTTTACCCTTTCCTCATCTGTCCCATGCTGTCTGGAAAATCCCTGTTAACTCCCTGTCAAACTCCTTTCTAATAGTGCACTTCATCGGCCCAAAACCATACCTGTGAAGAACAGCTCTATATGATCCAGGGAGTAATTAGTCCCTACAGCCTGATCTCTATGCCTTCTCCCCTCTATACTTCCTGTTCAGGGTGACCGCTTTAACCTCCCTGACATCAATTGTACAACAGTATCATTTTCTCATTTCTTATGGACTGTAGCTCTTTTGGTCATAGTGTCAATTTCAGTACTATGCACCTTTCTGTTGGAATTCCTCTGCATGCCTTCCAGAACCATAGCATTCCTATGACCTCCTGATCTATACGCAGTGCATATGTTGTGACCTGACCAGGGCCTGGTGGAGTGGTAGCATTACATTATTGCTTGTAGAATCTATCTCCCTGAGATAGTCCCTAGCATTATATATGCTGCTCCACTTCCCTTCTCACTCTGCTCCTGGTGGACCAATTCAGGTGTGCTCAACATGATTAGATTCTTTTCCTGCTCCTTAGCCATCTATCTATCTGTCTATCTATCTATCTATCTATCTATCTATCTATCTATCTATCTATCTATCTATCTATCTATCTATCTATCTATCTATCTATCTATCTATCTATCTATCTATCTATCTATCTATCTATCAATTTGTTACCAGGCAGGTGATCTGGTACATGACCCCTCTCCATGACCCGGGCCACACTGCAAACACAAACACAAACAATGGAATTATACATTTGAGCAAGAACAAACAAAATCAAAAATTACATGAAAACTCTAACATGTACAAAAACAGTAAAGACAAATGAAATACCTTTGAACGGTATAGCATCTAGGAAAATTAATAACCATGTATGCACAAATTTAAAAAAATGGTAGTGTGTTGCAACAGTTAAAGAGAAGCACAAATGATAGAGCAAAATCCCAAAAAGGGAAGGCATCACTGATCAGTATTAGCAAAAAACTACGGGCACTCATAAAATTGTCTAAGGCCAGCTTCGAGAGAAAAATTGCACAGGACACTAAGGATAATCGCAAGGCTTTCTTTAGTTATGTTAGGAACCTGGGTGGTAATTCCCAGATATGTTCAGAATTAGTCCAAAATGACAAAAAATACACCAAACCCACAGACATTGCCAACATCCTAGCTGACAGGTTCAGCACAAACTTCTCCCCCCCCCCCCACTAAAAGGGCAAATATCTATCCCAGCAGAGTGCTGCCCCCCTGACATCTCAGATGCTCAGGTAAGAGCCGCCTTCTCCAAAGCAAAAAACACAGCATCAATGGGACCAGACGGTGTCCCGGGCTGCGTCCTACATGAACTCCAAGAAGAGCTAAACCCAAACATAAAACTACTGTTCAATCTCAGCCTTACTGCAGGATATGTACCCAAAGAGTGGCGTACAGCAACAGTGGTCCCTCTCCATAAAGGTGGTGCCTCAACAGATCCTGGAAACTATCGCCCCATAAGCCTGACTAGCTTGGTCTGCAAAGCTATGGAAAGGATCATCATGAACCTCATAAATAAAGATATTGGGGACCTACAGACACTGGATCCTACCCAGTTTGGCTTTGTCAAGGGCAGATCCTGCCTCTTAAACCTGGTTGATTTCTTTGAAACAGTCACCAAGGCCATTGATGAGGGGAAGGTGGTCCACACAGCCTACCTGGACCTCGCAAAAGTCTTCGATACAATACCCCACTCGGGCATTATAGATAAGCTCACCAGCTTAAATATAAACCCCTATGTCACTAGATGGATTGCAAACTGGCTCAAGGACAGAACCCACATGGTTAGAATTACTGGAGCCATGTCAGACTCCAAACCAGTTACAAGTGGTGTCCCACAAGGCTCAGTCCTGGAACCTCTCTTGTTCGGTATATATTTCTCGGAGGTACAGACCAACACGGAAGGACTGTGGCTGACCAAGTTTGCAGATGACTGCAAACTGGGCACCATAATCAACTCTCCAGCCGACACAAGCATCCTCCAAAAGGGCCTCATAGAAACAGACAACTGGTGCCAGAGCCATGGCCTCAAGCTAAATGCCAAAAAGTGTATAGTCATCCCCTTTGGCAAAAACAAAGTGCCCACAAATTACCACATAGGTGGTAATCCATTAAGTACAGAAGAAGTAATTAGGGACCTGGGGACCCAAGTTGATAGCAATCTCTCATTTGACAACCACGTCGCCAAAGTGGTTAGAAAAACATTTTATACAGCCCACATAATCATGAAGGGATTCAGATCTAGATCAGGGGAGGTCATCGTGCCTCTTTACTCATCCCTCATCAGGCCCATAATTGAGTATAATGCCCCTTTTGGGATGTACCTTACCAGACACCTGCAGCAACTGGAAAGACCCCAAAAGTACCTCACCAAGAGGATCAAAGGGCTCAAACAGATGCCATATGCTGCCTGGTTAAAGAAACTCCAGCTCTACTCAGTGGTATACCGCCTGTTCAGAGGCGATCTGTGCCTGACGTATAAAGCCATGTCCAACCCAGAATTAATGGACATGCTGCACCTCAGAAAATCCAAATCCCATCGAGCTACGCGCTCAAGAGACTTGAACCTCAGCACTGAAATAAATAGGACATGCTGGAGGGACAGATTCATAACCCAGAGGCTCCCTTCACTCTGGAATAAAATCCCAGTCCAGGTTAGGCAGAGTCCCTCATTGACTCTCTTCAAGATGAATCTTGATGAGTAGATGGGAGATCGTAGGTTTACCCCGGGTATCACTTCTGTGTCACTGTTAGACAGAGGCACAGTATACTAACCTCGAAAAAGGGCATAGCAAAATAAATTTAAAATGGGTGGCGAAAGCCAAACACATTCTGGCTAGGCTTATAAATGCCCTAGGGCAGATAGCCTAGAATGAACCTATGAACCTATGAACACCAATTACTTTATTTATTTATTTATTTTATTTTGCATTTGTTTAACCAGGAAACTCCGACTGGACACAAGTCCTTTTTCAGTGGAGGCCCGAGGACAAAGGCTCCAGTTACGGCACCTGTTACTAATTCATTATATGACAAGGATTACATTTATTTACATATCAATAAAGCATAATAAACTTAAGTAAGATTATTCAGTGGGACTGAAATTACATCTTTTTACTTTCACTGGAGCTTTCACTTTCCCATTACTAAATGGTCCAATAATACAAAAAGTACTTAAAACAATTAACTAGCATTTCAGTCAAGCTTTGGCTCTAGTTAAGCTATTTATTCCATTAATAGATAATCCATCCAAGCCATTTTCAGTCACTCAAGTTGACACTTTATACAAGGGTAGTTTTGGCTTGTGTGTTGTATTTTGCATTTGTCTGCATTTCAACTCATCAGCCACGTTCTAGCCATCTTAGTCAGCCCTTCCATATCCTTCATTTGTTTCATTAGCATTCTATACTGCTGCATATTTCTTAATGTCACTAGAAAAGGAAGCTGATCCATTCTCTGTATCCTCAGATGTGTCTGAAACAAACACAGGGAATGACCTATACTACACTAGATATTTTGCATATTTGATATTCCAGACTTCACCCCTCTGACCCCTCCACTACAAAATTCTGTATCCAGCCCTTCTGTTTGCAGCAAACCATTTCCACAGTTTTGATCTTATCCTCAGCTCTTCCAGTTCTGCTAGCAGCTGTTTGTGTGAGGCTATGTCAAGGGCCTAGCGAAAGTACCGACAAATGCAATACCACCCTGACAATTCGGCACACCTGTTAACTGTACAGATTTTCGCAGAATGTCCAGATTTTTGCCTCATATTTTTAGTCCATTTTTCATAAAATTGTGGTTCTCTGGCAAATTATTGGCAAATCATTAAAGACTGGAGTTAGAAAATAATGACAGACATTTGAGTTTTAGACTTCATACCCTTCAGAAAATTCATGCTAATTCAAAACCTGTAATTTTATCAACTTTCCAAGTTTATAATGGCAATATTTACAAAGCGTTCCTATTTTTGGGCCTTTGTCACACTTTTATTTATGGCTTTGTCCAGATTTCTTGCTCTAAGAGGTTGAGAGGTATGAATTCTACAGCCAATCACAAAATTGTTTCATGTTTCATTCTGGCTGCACACCCAAGTCAGTTGCTGTCCTAGAGATTACTGCCCCCTAGGAAAGCTGACAGCCTTCGGCTCCAGATTAATTGCACATCTTTCACTGCTGCTGCTGTTAAGCTTGTGAGACAGTGCCTTCTTCAGATACTACTGCTTTTGGTCTTGTACCACAGTATCACACTTGCTGTTCTGCAGTCCTCAGGCAGTTCTGCACTGGGCGACAATCAGTTCAATATTTCCTTTGCGGATCTGCCAGTACATCATATGAATTTCTAAAAAGTCTGAGCCATCCTACATGTGCCTTATCCACACTAAATGTAGCCAGTTTTCTCTCCACATCTTCCAACTATCCTTGTCTAGCCTGGCGTGTCTTCTTTGTTCTCCGCCATTTTGCTTTCCTTCTATTCTAGCAGACCACTCACTCCATACTGAAGGAAGCAAAGTAGTTATTCAGTACCTCTGCTTTTTCACAGTGTTATGCAATTGTCCTGCCATGTATTTTACCTTTTATTTCTCACTGTTTATTCATTTCTCCATGGAATGAGAGCTAATCATGGGAGGTTGTCATCTAGGCAATCACCAGGGCATTTTCCCTGAGTTTAACCCTAACTTCTCCCCTATTAACTGACATGCACACTGATAGACATCATAGCTTGTAATGCTTTACTCCTAGGGCATGCATATTCTGATTTATGCCTCAGGAATGTCACCGCATGAATGTGGCTTGGAAGGGTCAAGTATATGCCTTAGACCATCTGCTGCATCATGTGCATTTTTCTCTCCATTTGGTGCCAGCATTGTAATCAGCCAGACTACCTCCCTCAACCCAAGATGAATGAGCTGCTGTTGACCACTCATGTTTACCCTCCTTCACCCAACATCTCAAGCATTTTAGCCGCTAATCTATCTCAGGTCATATGCATTTTAGTAAAGGCTTCATCCATCTACACTGTGGAGCTGGACCTTGTCTCTCTCTCTCTCTCTCTCTCTATCTCCCCCTTGTTGCTCAGCCTAAGCATGTTTATTGTTCACTTCTTCTTTTCTGTGTATAGCTAAAACACCTACTGCTCCATTTCTTAATCTTTTCTTCTAACTACCTTTCAACTTACATATCTGCTATCCTCATCATTGCCCTTGTTGCCCTTCTGCTGTCCTTTTTGTACTGTAGTGTGCTCTACTGTACTGTACTGCACTATACTGTACTATACTGTACTGTACTATACTGTACTGTACTGCACTATACTGTACTATACTGTACTGTACTATACTGTACTGTACTGTACTATACTGTACTGTACTGCATTGCACTGTACTGTACTGTACTGTACTATACTGTACTGTACTGCATTGCACTGTACTGTACTGCACTGCACTGTACTGTACTGTACTGTGTTTGCTTCATTCCTAAATCCCTGCTGCCTTCACAGCCTTTGCTGCCCTTCTGCAGGTCTCCTTGTATTGCCCTTCCTGTAGTTCTCAGCTCCTGCTGCTCTCATTACCTTTGCTGCCTTTTTGACAGCTTGCTTATCCTGTACCCCTTTTACCACTACAGCCACATTTGTTACGCTTCTGCTAGCCTCCAGTACTGCAGCTCTCTACCTCCCTTTCTTTCTCCCTTTTTCAAACTCAGTTTTTTGCTCTAAATGTTACCCTCAGACTTCTGTGTAGCCACACTGGCCTTCTGTTATTGTATTTTACCTCTTACTCAGATTCTTATCTATAGCATGGAGAATTCCATTGCAAACCCCTTCCCAGAGTTTGGCTGCATGTGGTACAATTTTTCAACTCCAACAAGGCCAGTGGACTTGTTTTGTTGAAATTTACCATTAAAAAGATGGCTTAGAAGCCACTAGTTAAATGTGAAATCCCTTTATTTACTGTAACATTTTCTGAGGTCATACAGCTTCAGTGGAAGTTTATTTTGACAAAATGGCCCATTGATTTAGTTGGACTCAGCAAATCATGCAGCTACCATGTAGTTCACTTCTTTAGTTTGCTTCAGTCTGCTAACAGTTTTTTGATCCCTTTGACCATTTTCTACTCAGCAAAATCCAATATCCAAAATTCCAATATAATTGCCTTTGCCTTTGTACTCTTACCCTTTCACCCCTGTAATCCATGCAGTGGGATAATCTATGATGCCCTCAGTTTTGGTTACAGAATTCTGTCCATTCCCATGCAGTTCCTCATCAGCTAGATGAGTTCCTCATGATCCATGAACTTTATCACTCCCTGAAATTTCTGTATCCCGGATCCTAGAATCTCCTAGACTGCTCCTGGCAGCTGCACCTCTTCCATGAATATAACTGTCTCCTCCTACCCCATCTGATTATTCATAGGTTCATATGTTATTGCTAGGCTAATGACCAGTAAGGCCTGTACAAGCCTAGCCATGCACCCCAAATCATAAGTGTCCCAAGTATCATATGGGGGGGCAATCGTCCAATTTTTCAGACCTCCAATCTCAAAAACCTTTTCCCTGATGTTTCTGGGGATAATAATACATTGTATCAAGTCCATGAGCTCTCTTCTTCCCTTCTTCTACTTTTAACTGACAGGGTACTTAGCCTAGGTTCTCCCCTGCCCCATCAAGGAGTATTATTTCAAAACCTCTCTGGTCACCAAGGACCTTGGTCCCTTCTCCATCACTAAACCTACAGTTATGGGCCTCCATGTCTCAATCCTTTATGTTGGTTCAGTTTTTCTTTAATGGCCAGCAATGTTCATGCTATACTGCTGCATCACTGATTGTAGGTCCTTCATCTTCTCATATTCCTTGTAATGCATAGTAATACTATCTAGTCATACTTCAAGTCACCTTTGTTTTCCCTCTATGTCCTGCATCTATTTTACATTCTGTCTTCTGCCAGAAAACACTGTCACCATTCTTCTGTTTTGTGAAACTCCCTTTCCTTGCCATATTAATTAAAGTTATGGTCACGGAGATACACTTTTTCCAGTCCAACACTAAACACTATTTTGTCATCCAGATAAAGATGGACCCTGTCACTGTCATACCATTGGTGTCTCCCCCAGGCTTCTATCCCAGCTTCCTGCCTATCCCAAACTATTTTACTCCATCATCCAGTTATTATTTTTCCTAATAATGTCTTCCCTCAGTGTGATGGTTATTAGTATAGGTGACATTTTGTAGAATGCTACCTCTGACCTCCTCCCATGGCATCTCTCTCTGCCACCTGCTTGACCTGAAATGCTGCTATATCTCCAAAGAAGTTATTTGTGTCTTCATGCACTGCAACACATATCACCCCCTCCCTCTTGTGGACCACCTTGGTCGCCTTCTCCAGTGTCTTAATATGTCTATGCAATGTGATCATTTTGACCAGTATCTGGTCTCACCTTTGTCCCTTGCCAAGTCTATTGATCCCCTTCATGATTTACACTCCAATTAGTTAAACCCTCTTCCTTGTTCTATCACTCATTCTCGGTTCTTTGCACTTCCTGCCTCATACCACAACCATATCTATCTGCAACCTTTCCCAATTAATTTCCACAACTCCAACCCTTCTCACTATCTATGGAAGCTGTCTGCCTTTCTATGCTTCATCAGAACCCTTTCCTATCCATCTTTCCCTACAAGACTTTTCCACTTTTCTGTCTTTTTCACCTTTTCTAATGCCTTCCTTATCTGACTAAATGCTCCTCCCATTTCAGATCCTTCGTGTTTTCCTTCTGTTGCAAATTCTTCCACATTACATTGCCATTTCTTATTCTGCCTTACCTGCATTTATTTATAAACTCGAACCGAGAATGAAACAAGCAATCGTATACTTAATTAGTACACTGGATAGTGTGCACAGCACTTATATACTTACTAAAATTATTGTAAATACAGTGTCACTGTTCTTATATACTTAACTGAATTAACTGTGCTTACAGTATCACTGTATTTATACATTTAATACAACTTACTGTACATAGAATGTCACTGCACATACATAGTTGACATGATTGCATTTATTTATTTATTTATTTATTTATTTATTTATTTATTTTATTTTTATTTTACATTTGTTGACCGGGCTAGTCCAGCTGGATATATGTCCATTTTCAGTGGAGGCCCAGGGAGAAAAGCTCCACAAATTGCAACAACATAAAAGGTCAAGACAAAGACAACAACAGTATAATTTGGTACATAAGTTTAACAATTATAGTACAAGCCTAAGATTATATATTTTATATTTCAGTAGGAAAAAGGAAAAATGTATCTAAGAATAGATGAAAAAGACTAATACATTTGTATTAGAAATGGTGTAGTACAAATCTTTATAACATATTACAAAATTAGATACACCTAGTAATTTATGATAAGAGATACTAAGGTCTCACAAAAACCTAAGAAATAAAAACACTAGAGATCAATAGATAGAGTATAGAAGAACAGCAAACAAGGATGGATTTCTAGTGTTATTTAACACATAGGTTGTGATACTATATGAAGGTGTTTGATCATTCCACAGTATATACTTATTTACATGAGAAAAAATCCTAAGGAAGGTTAAGCTCACTAAAAATTAGTGAGACAACACAAGATCATGATCATGGGAGGCTAGGAATTGTGGGAGTCTAGTTAATAGTTAGGTACTTAGTCTGGGTTAACACAGGGGCATAGCCAGTGTGATTTGAGGCAGGGGTTAAGCTTGCTTTTAAATAAGCTGACAGAGGATATTGAGGTTAGCTGGCTTGGGAGGATGTTCCAGGCTTTACCTACTGTATTGGAGAGCAAGGTGTCACCAGCTAAATTGTTGGATTTTGATATTTGTACAAGTAGGTTATTAGCTGAGCGTAAGGTCTTGAGGTTATTATAGGGGATGACTAGGGATGTAAGTATGGGTGTATTTTCAGGTAAATACAGGATCTTATGGGCTACTATTAATTGATTGAAAAGTATTAAATTTGGCAGCTCTAACCATCCTAACTGATTCAGATTGATACAGTGATGAGTTCTATAGGAGGACCCAGCTGCAAATCTGGCAATATTGTTGTGGGAGGATGTAAGTTTACTCAGATTACTTCTACATATTTTGGTATAGATAGGGGAGGCATAGAGCAAGGTAGAGATGAGGTGGGTATGAGCAATAGTAACCCTAGCTGGAGGTGTAAGAAAGGGTTTTATTCTATAGAGGGAACCTAGTTTCTTGTTTACTATTTTTATGGTGTTATTAATGTGAGGTTCAAAGGACAAGTTGTTATCTATTAGTACCCCGAGTAGTTTGGTGATTGGTTCAGGAGATATTATAGTTCCATCATTTGAAGCAATAGTAAAGTTAAGTGGGGAGGTTCTGTGGGTGGGGGTAAATAGCAGCATTTTTATTTTTTTGGGGTTAAGGATAAGACGTCTTTGTAGGAGCCAGTTTTCAACTGTACTAAAGGTCATTTGGGTTAGTGACTGAAGTTCTGATTGAGAAGCAGCAGCACATATGAGTGTGGAGTCGTCAGCATATTGGATACAGTCAGCTTGAGGAATTACAGAATGAAGGTCATTTGTAAAGATGGAGAAGAGTAATGGGCCTAATATAGATCCTTGCGGTATCCCTAGAGTGACTGGGACGTGGGAAGATAAAGTATTTTCCCATAGTACAGCCTGTTGCCTGTTATGTAGGTATGATATGTAGGTATGATTGGAACCACTGTATAGTATGGTTATCCAAGTGCCATTTAGTTGGTTTGGCCATTGTCCAAGTGCCATTTAGTTTAGTGCCATTGTACGCACACACACACACACACACACACACACACACACACACACACACACACACACACACACACACACACACACACACACATATACATAAACTGATTGTACATTTATTTATTATTTATTTATTTTACATTTGTTAACCGGAGGTGTCTGACTGAGCCGAAAATACCCTTTTTCAGCAGAGGCCTGGGGAAAAAAGCTCCACAAAGAAAAATTACAGACACATTTAGTTATTAAGCATGATCACACAAATTACAAGAGACATGTTTTTATAGTGGTATGCAGCACATAAACAGTTACAGTGGAGAGAACAAACAAAAAAAATATTAATCTAAAAATAAAGGTAATTAATAGATTTGTGGTGTACAGCTGAAATTTGGAACATAGGTAGAATACATACATAGTACACAGGTACAGTACATACATTGTAGATTAGCCAATGTTTGTGAGTAAGATTGAAAACTATTATCAAGTTCTCTAGATTTAGTATGTATATGTTATCCGCTTTCACTAGCCTGGGGAGTAATCATGGCACTGCCAACTTTGCTTGAGATGTTGCCTGATGAGGTCTTTAAAGGAGGCTTTGGATGATGTGTTTTGAATGCTAATAGGGACAGAGTTCCATTTTTTAGCCAGTGAACTACTATATAGTGCATCTCCAAAGCTATTGTAGTTGTCGGTGACTTCTAGTAGTAGTTTGCTTGATGATCTAAGAGGCCTTTTGGCTGAGTGACGTTGTACTATGTTTTTGAGGGCAGGACACTTATTGGGGTGGTAATAGATAGAATGACAGAGGCAGACCTGATTGTAGGTTAGGAGACTGGGCAGTTCAAGCCAGTGGAGCTGTCTCAAAGCAGTACAGTGATGAGTTCTATATGAGCAATTTGCAGCAAAGCGGGCAATTCTCTTATAGCAGGCTTCCATTTTGCTTAGTTCAGTTTTGTTGAGATTAGTCAGAATGGGAGATGCATAGAGTAGGGTAATAGAAGTTGGGAGCGAGCAATGGCTGATCTTGTTTTGTTGGTAAGAAATGGTTTGATACGGTAAAGTGACCCCAGTTTGGCATGTACTTTTTTAATAGTTAAGTTGAGATGACTATCAAATTTTAGGTGGGAGTCTGTGGTTATTCCCAATAGCTTAGCCTGTGCCACTGGAGCAATTGGAGTAGCATCTGTGGAGTAGATAGTGAATTGACTGTTAGTGTTTTTGTTAGAACTGGTTACAATCATAAGCTGAGTTTTCTTTGGATTGAGGATAAGTTGGGTTTTGGTAAGGTAGTTTTCAACATCAGAGAATGCTAGTTGAGTTGTTTGCAGGAGTGTGGGAATGTTTTGTGCAGCACAGATTAAGGTAGTGTCATCTTAATACTGAATTATAGATGCATGCTGTGTGGAGGTATGGAGGTCATTTGTGAAGACTGTGAATAGTAGTGGTCCTAAGATAGAACCCTCTGGGACTCCTATAATTATGGGCAGCTGAGGAGAGTGAGGATTTTCCCATTTCACATCTTGGTACCTGTCAGTTAAGTAGCTTTGGAACCAGGTAAGAGTGGAATTTGATAGATGATATTGGTTTAGTTTGTTTAGCAGGATTTGGTGTGAGACTGTGTCAAATGCTTTGGACATATCCAAAAAAAGAGTTGACACTTGCAGGCCTTCATTTTTGAGATGGTTTACTGTGTCTGTGAAGCAGAGGAGGGCTGTAGTGGTACTATGGGCAGGTCTGAAACCATGCTGAGTAGGTGACAGGATGTTGCTGTCTAGGAGATAGTTTAGCATCTGGGTATGGATGCATTGTTCTAGGATTTTGGCCAGGGGGGAGAGTAAAGCAATGGGTCTGCAGTTATTAAGTTCAGTGGAGGTCCTGCCTTTATGTATGGGTGTAACATAGGATATTTTCCAGAGTTTGGGCACATAGTTTTCAGCAATTGATCTGTTTATGAGAGTGGAGACTGGGATAGCAAAAGCATCTGCTGTGAGTTTCAAGAAATAGCTGGGGAGTAGCTTGGCTGCTGTTGATGAGGTTTTTAGTTTGGAGAGCATGCTTTTGATTGAAGTGGTGGAAACTGTTTTGAGGGTAAAGCTTGTATTAGTGTTATTTGTGTTGGGGGGATAGTGAGGAAGGAACTGTCCTGGGATACTAAGGATAGAATTGAGTTCACAAAGTGGGAGTTGAATTGTGTTTCGATGGGAACTTTAGTGTCAGGGGTGGTTGGTTTGGGGGTAGCCTTTTGGGTGGATTTTAGTAGCTGGTTTACATTTTTCCAAAATTTTTGTGGGCTGTGTTGGTATTTAGTTTGTAATGTTGTGTTATAGGATGTTTTGTCCAGCCTAATGCATTTTTTTGCACGGTTGCGCAGTTCTTGGTACTTACTTAGGCTTTGTCTTTCTTTGTTTTTTTTGATAGTAAAGCCAGGCAGTGTCTCTGGACTTGAGGATTTGTTTGGTTTCTTTACTGAGCCAGGGGTTTGTAGAGGTTCTAACCTTGATTTTGCGCAATGGAGCGACAGTGTCTAGGCGCTGTAGAAATGTTTTGTTGAAATATGCTACAGCCTGGTCAAGTGGGAGGGTTTTAAGGGGGGGGTCCAGTCACAGTTACACAGTAAAGTGTTGAGGACCTTAGGAGAGAATTTTTTTGTGTTTCTAGAGGATATATAGTTAGTGGTTTTGCATATGCTTGTTCTACTACCTGTAAAGTATATTATGTTGTGGTCACTTAAGGTGTCTGGGAGACTGCCTGTGTGAGGGTACATTGTGGGGTTGTTAGTTAGGACCCAGTCAAGGACGGATTCCCTCTTAGATTTTTTATCACATCTAGTTGGAATTTGGACTAGCTGCTGTTAGCCATGGAGATTTATTAGATTACTTGGTGGTTCTGATATACAGGTGAACCAATCTAGGTTGAAGTCCCCAAGAATAAGGGTTTCTTGTGAGTATGTGGAAGAACACCAGGATAAGAAGTCTTCAAGGCTAGCAGGTGTATTACCAGGTGGAATATAGATCACAATTGTGATGATGACCTTTTTAGGGTGAAGTTGAAGTTGTGAGTTAAGTATGTCCCAATTATTGGGGGAGGGGTAGGAGTTTGGTAATTGATAGACAGTTAAGTTGGACTTGTAGAGTAAGGTAGTTCCACCTCCTTTACAAAGTGGTCTGTCTTGTCTAATGATACTGTAGCCGGTAGGGATAACTTCTGAGTTAGCTATGTTTTTATTTAGCCAGGTTTCTGTTAAAGCAACTATGTCTGGGAGTGGTATGCTATTGTGGCCTGGAATTCAGGTATTTTATTTTTGATACTTCTAATATTAATATTTAGCATTAAAAGATGGCTGGTTTTGCTGCTGTTATTGACTTGCCCAGGGATGAAGAAAGTGGGGGTGTTATGTTCTGACATTTGTGTTGGAGCAGTTTGTGTTGGACAGGATGGATTTGGGCCTGGGTTGGGGTGGATATCCCCACTTATGGTGAGCCTGGAGTTAAAATGGTTATACAGATGTTGGAGTTTGGTAAGGAGTGTGAGAAAGTATTGTGTTTTTTTGGAGTAGGAATGAGAGCATATGTGTTTAGTTCTGAATTGGTCCGTTATGTAGTTCTCGAATAACTGTGGGCAGATATTATTATAATGTGTGGTGTCTGTATACGAGAGTGCATAATGCAGTGTTGTGCTACTAAGTTTAGGGATATTGCTAGATTGATAACTTGTGGTGTTGTAAAGAATTATGAGAAGACAGACTAGACTTAGTTGTGTGATAGTCATGGTTATAAAGTTTAAGTTGTTTCTAGGTGGGGGGTCTGAATAGGAATTATAGGGTTGCACTATATGTGGATGGGGAAGTAGTGTTGTTGCACCTTTCGGATTTTCCCAGTTAGGGGTCGCCACAGCAGAACTCCGATCTGCTAATGACTGGCAGTAGATTTTTACGTGCCGAGTTGCCGGCCCTGATGCACAAGGTACACCCATTCGTGCATGTCTCCAAACAGAAGATGCTCACGCTGAGAATCAAACAGGACAACGTCTTACTGTGAGGCGACAACGCTACCGCAGCACCACCACCGCAGTCAGTGAGTGATCTAAAAAATGCCTAGTGGGAATGAGAGTGATTGGGAGTATTTTGTGTGGAGCAAGTTGGTGTGGTATAATGTGATACGACTTGAGGAGCTGTGATTGGTGGAGGTGATGTGAGGGTGAGCTGTGGGTGTGGCTGTGATTAATATAAATGTAGAGGTAGTGGGGGCAGGAGGAAATAGGGGGCAGGGGAGCGGAGAGAGCCCGAGCATTAGCGAGGGCGAACAGAGCGGGGCAGAACCAACCAAGACAAGAGAAAACAGTAAGTATTACTTTACAAATCTGAACACTTTTAAAACAAATTCCTGAGTTCTAATGGCTTACCGGCAAGCAGAATGTAATTGCTGAAGAGCACTTGTGTCCTGGTGGGAGACTAGAAATTTAAAGATGGCTCCATGCTCAGCAGGATTCTACTACAGACTTTGTATTGGGGGAGGGAGATAGCACAAGGGGTGTAAACCAGGTGGAATGCAAAGAAACCAGAAAGGCAATCAGTGGAAATCAGTGAAGGCCTCAGAGGGGGTAAATAATAATTCAAACTACCTGTAAAGTGAAGGAGAGAAGAGACAAAAAAGTTTATTAAGGTTGGGATTGTGTCTTCACATTGACTTGCTGATTAGTAACCAGTTTGTGCACAGATTAGAGTAGGGAGATACATTAGCAATGAAGGAGAATGTATAGAGATGCAAATAAACAGGTGGGCCTCCAAGTGATACAAACTAAGGCAGAAAGCACTGAGAGGGCTGCTTGATGGTTAATTTAGTCACAGGGATGTGAATTAAATGTATACTGTCTATTGGACAGTTAGGATTACTGTACTAGCGGGGGGGGACACAAGGCTACAACAGTCAGTTTTATTAGCAAACTGAGAACTACTAAGAAATACTGCTAATGTAATAGCTTCACTTTCATAAAACATACAAGTAGAATGCCTGGGTGGACTGACCCTGCTCTTGAGGCTCAAAATGTATATCCTTGTATAGTTTGCAGTACTGATTCCTTCTTATACTGTATGGATGGAGTGGTAGCCACAGACTGCAGATTTGCTTGAGTGTGCTCCTGCTCTTGAGGCTCAAAATGTATATCCTTGTTTAGTTTGCAGTACTGATTCCTTCTTATACTGTATGGGTGGAGTGGTAGCCGCGGATTGCAGATTTACTTGAGTGTGCTCCTGCTCTTGAGGCTCAAAATGTATATCCTTGTTTAGTTTGTAGTACTGATTCCTTCTTATACTGTATGGGTGGAGTGGTAGCCGCAGACTGCAGATTTGCTTGAGTGTGCTCCTGCTCTTGAGGCTCAAAATGTATATCCTTGTTTAGTTTGCAGTACTGATTCCTTCTTATACTGTATGGGTGGAGTGGTAGCCACAGACTGCAGATTTGCTTGAGTGTGCATAACTTGTAATATGCTTTGCACACTTGATTGTACATACATTGTTATTGCGCTTATATAATTAGAACAACTGATTGCATTTACAGTTTGCATTTTTGAATGTACACAAATTGCTCCAAGACACTTGAGTTGAGCGTTTATTTCAGTAAAGCTAGCATTTGTAGGAATGGTCATGTGTTACTACTTCCTGCAGCTTCCTTCTGTTTGTGCTCTCTTTTGTGGTTGAATTTCCCATTTTCTACCTTAACCTTATTCTATTTCAATTGCCTGTACTACTCTGATGACTTCTGCTCATATCCTCCAGTCCTCTGCCTGTCTTCCATGTTTTTCTCACCCCTGCAAGCCTCCTATTAGCCCTTTCTCTCTAATCCACCTCTATACTTTCTCACTTGACTAATCAATCAACTACCATCTCCAGCTGTCATATTCTCCAGTGAAACTTCCCATTCTCCTGCAGACCACACGTCTTCTACCCGTAAAGTCATTCAACTAATCAGCTACCACATCCAGAGCAAATTACACCTCACTCCTTTTATTGCCCTCCATCTTATACTGCTTATTTCATGCCATCTTATTCAAAGATCACTCACTTTTAATACTATTATTTTATATAGACTTCATTTTACCCAGCTAGACCTTATTTCCTCAGATTGTATCCCTGACCGGCTATGTAAATACCAGATAAGTGACAAATTAAGAGTAGCTAAAGGAAGAGAACAAGCAATTATTACTTAGTTTAGCTTAAATGCCTTACGTAAGGGCCCCTCTTTTTTTCTTATATGGTTTAATAATCTTGCAGTTCATTAAAAAAAGAACAAGCAAAAACATAATTAAAAGAACATGAAACATATAAAACCTGCAACAAAAGGAATAGTAGTAATTCAGAAAATGTAAGGGCTTCCTGCAGAAATTCAGAGCATTGCTTTCCGCTCCCTTGCGTAATCCTTTTACTCTGGGTCATCTGATGGATTATCAGGCTTCTCTAATGGGAGCAGCATTGTCCATCAAGTTTCATACCAGTACATTAAATGGGAGTAAGCAATTGTTGCTACTACATAGCATTGTTATGTGCACCGTTTATTATGTTGCTTTTTCTAACGAGTGATACTGTGAACTGATGCTGCCTAGTACATAAGATGCAAACAGTTAATTGTAGAGAACATTGTTTCCATCAGCAGCAGACAACATCATTATAATAAAAAGCATATGAGGTCACTGTTGTCAAAGGGGAGCCATAGCGTAGAGATAGCTGTTAACAAGTAAGCATAACATGTATTTTTCTTAATGTAGACACTACTTCACCAGTAAAGTGTGTGACTATAACACTGACCTATGATGGTCAGCAGAAAAAAGGAAAAAAGATAAGGGAAAACAATAGAGCTGATATACGATTGAAAGGGTATCATTTAAAACACTCACCATCACAGGAGAGCCTCAGAGCACAGTAATAATATGGGCTGGGACATTGGTATAATGGTTACGGGGTTTACCTTACAAACATGAGGAGCAGGGTTTGATTCTCACATGGGGTAATTGGCTAGGCTGAAAATGGCCCACAAGAGCAGTTACCCTAGTACTAATCTATGAACCTATTCTACACTCCTTATATAAAGGCATTGCTATCAAGTCACACAGCTTCACCAACAGAATCCAAAACAATCAGCCCCTCCTACTAAATGAAGCACTTTAACACACAGCAGCACAGAGAATATACATTCAAAAGTACTTTCGCACTCAGCTTAACAGTGGGTGGAGGCAATCTGCACAGCATTGTTCAATGCTGTACTTAACAGATATAAGTGCTTTATTTTTTGAATTCTCTCTTATGAACCTTAGTCAACTTCAACCCTCGCCCCCAGTTATAGCTGTATAAACCATAAAATTAAGCAGTACATCATTGTACTTCTAGCTCAGTCTCATTTACTACCGACCTGGTGTTGGTGCTCAAACCAATTTTCCTCTATCCAGACTTACTAGTGTATCCAAATCAATACCTTAACTCTGAACCAAAAGACTGAAGCTGAATAAAAAGGCATTAGTTTTGCACTAAGAGGTACATTATTCTTTGTGTGTAGACTAACATTTTTCTTTTACACAAAAAACACTTCATCAAATCAACTCCAAAACCTATTAGGCAGTTTTCCCAATTTAGCCCATATTAATAAGCATTTGGAATCATGGATTTGCATTTCCCATCTTTCTTTGTAGCCATCTTGGCAAAAATGGCTATCCTGAGACAATAAACGAACCACCGCAAGGCACAATCTCACTTTCAATGTAGCAGCGTTGTGTAGATACTAACACCAAGAACAATCCTTAGATCTTAAAGCAGCATGAATTTTATTGTAGCTTTGTTCTGATAAAAATCAATCAACGACTAAGCGCTTATCCCCCGGGTGTCAAGCAGCGTGTTTCTAGGATGGGAGTCAACATTGCTGATAATGGTGTGGTCAATGTTGATTTTCATGAAGAGGTTACTGACAATGACGATTTTTTAGACACCGAGCATGGTCCTCGAAGATCGGAGAGACTGAGAAACTGTGGCATGACTGTGGGGGAAGTACAACAGTACAACCGGGGGGGGGGATGAACAGAAGGGGGAGGTATTAAATGGTTGTTTGAACGCAAATGCTGGGACAGTTGATAATAATTTTTTATGTGAGACCATTCATGGTCTAAGTGATGTGGACAGGGATGTTGTCTATGATCTTGATTATTCTGACTTCAATGAATGTTTTGAATTTGAAAGTAGAAATGTTGTAGATATGTTGCCTGATACTAAGTATGATGAGAAATGTGTGAGCAATTTTAATGTTGAAACTGCAGTTATACCTGTGGAAAATGGTAATGATATGGTAACAATCGAAGGTACAAATTATCAGCTGGTAAGGAAGAAAGGTTTTTGTATCTACAATTACACAGAATTGGTTATAGGGGAAACACATTTTGATTTGTTTTGTAAAGGTGTAAGTTTTGTGCCTATGTTTAAGCTGGATATAGCTCATGTTTTGTTGGATGTCAAACTATTCACTAGGCAAATGCATTTGAAAATGTTTTTTGCAAACAAGGAAAGGTTAGTTTGTGATTTAAACACAGATGCTGTTAGTAGCAAAAGTAGTTGTGAACTTATTTTCTGTCATTCCGCATGAGCAAGGACTAGAAATGTTTTATGAGGCTATGATTGAGAGTGGTTTGATAGAAGGGACAAAAGCTAATTTTTTGCGTGGTTTGATGGAGCTTGTTTTGAAGAACAATTTCATTTTGTTTGAGGGTGAGTTATTTCAGCAAGTGTCAGGAGTAGCCATGGGTGCAAGATGTGCCCCAGTGTTTGCAAACGCAGTTTTCTTGACATGGGAGAGAACACACATTTTTTCATCCAATTATTATACAGACAACATAATTATGTACAATAGATTTCTGGATGACATCCTGATTTTATGGAAGGGGGATACGCAATCGGCCATTGATTTTGTTATTTTTTTTAAATAAAACGACTGGATTTTTTAAATTTACTTTTCAATGGCACGAGGAAAGGATAAACTTTTTAGATTTGATGATTGTTAAGATTGATGGAGGATTTGAGAGTAATATCTATAGGAAGGAGAATTACTCAAATTCATTATTACATTTTACTAGTTGTCACCCCTTTCATCAGCGTAAAGGAGTAATCAAGGGGCAAATGATTAGAACATCAAGGTTGGTGAGTAATGACAGTACATTCAGAGAAGAGTTATTTAAATTAATAGGGATGTTCTTGGATAGAGGGTATCCCTTGAAGTTACGCCTTAGTGTAAGGAAGGACGTGACAAGGGAAAGAAGTGGTAGGTATGCACCTATCTTACGTAATGGTGTAGAGTTAATTAATGAACAACAGAAGGAGAAAAGTGTTGGTTTAAGATATGTTTTGCAGTATAATCACAGGACACCTGAGTTGACTAATATTATGAAAGCTGCATGGAATACAGTTATAAGTGATGAGAGTAAGAGCATTTTGGGTGTAGAACCAGTGATTGTATTCAGTAGAGGTGAAAATTTGAAAGGTATTTTGGAAAGGAAAAATAGGAACAGATTACTGTTTTTATAATTTAATATATATAAAGCACTTTGTCTATTCAGAATCTTCACAAATCCTTATCTGTTTAAAAACTTTCATTTGACTCTGTAGTGCTGTCTTTATCTTAGGCTATTTTGTCCCACCCTCCCTCCCTCCCTGTTGGTGTCTTGCTCTTATACTTGGTGGCTTTGCAGTTGCCCGCCCCTACTGTGACACACCTCCCAGTCTAGTGTCATTAGCTCATTCTTCTTAATACAGAGAGAATATTTGATAAGGCCTTCTGTTCCTCCTTTTTCCCTTTTCAAAAAGTAAAACAAAACTTTTTTTTTTCTTTTTCGCCTGAACCTTCTTGTGTTCTGACTGCCCTTCTCAAACATATTGGAAATATACAGTATATTTCAGAGCATTTGTTATAACTGTATTTGCTATAACTGATTTAAGTATTTTTTCTGGCTTTTGAATATTTACTGCTTAGCGACTGCATCTTAGCCTGTTTATACAGCTCTGCATTCTATTTAAACTGTTTTTGTGTTGATTAACTGTTTTGTACTCTTAAAAAGTTATTTGTTGCTTAATTTTACCTGTAGGCTAACACACTCAAGTGTGCTAGCCACTTAAAAGCATTTATAGCATTTACTGTCTGTTTTTTCCTTGTCTCTGTAAAAAAAAAAAAAAAAAAAAAAAATCTCTTGTTTTCCCCCCTTACTAAACTAGAATAGTCCAGTTTCAGAGTTGCTGATCCCTGGGCTTTGTTTTTAGTTCCTGTTACTGATTCATTGCCTTATTAGGAAGGAGGAAGTTTCTTTGCTTACCAGTGGGAGTGGGAAGCACTGAGCAGCCTTTTGTCCGAATTGGTGAAGTTTCAGCCAGAAACTAGTAGCCCATTGGTCGTTTGGGCCAATTCCTAGCTCCTTTCAGCCCCCTGCTATAAAACACACTAAACACGTGTTTTCCAGCTTATACCAACTCAGCACAGATCCTCGTAGTGGCCTGCAGAGTGATCCAAGCAGCAGAGAGCTAAAAGAGTGACTTTCTACCAGATATAAGTATTTTTGTGGCTTTCCCACTGTTATTAAGCTAGCGACTGCATTTCGCCTGTTTTACTGCTACTTTAAGTGATTTCTGCATTTTACACTGTTTATTGTACTTTAAGTTACTAATTGTTGCAAATTGTTTCTGTAGGCTACACACTAAAGTGCGCTAGCCGATTTACAGCATTTATAGCATTTACTGTCTGTTTTTCCTTATCTCTGTAATAAAACAAAAAAATCTCTTGTTTTCCGCCTTACTGAACTAGAGTAGTCCAGTTTCAGAGTTGCTGATCCCTGGGCTATGTTTTTAGTTCCTGTTACTGATCCATTGCCTTATTAGGAAGGAGGGAAGTTTCTTTGCTTACCAGTGGGAGTGGGAAGCACTGAGCGCCTTTTGTCTGATTTGGTGAAGTTTCAGCCAGAAACTAGTAGTCCATTGGTCGTTTTGGACCAATTCCTAGCTCCCTTCAGCCCCCTGCTATAAAACACGCTAAACGCGCGTTAGCTGAGTTGCCACTGTTGCACACAAGAGCAGTGGTGGTTAAACAAGGTTAAACTATTCGGGACATCTAAATTCCACTCTTCAAATTTTCCCTTAGAACTACCTTCCTCGAGCTGTACTGCTGATCTAACCAGCATATCCTATAACTGAAAAGTTCATCTCTACTTGATTCCCAAGTAGACTATTCTCTATCTGTAAAGCCTAGCACTTACTCCTACAGTACTTGCACCTTGATAAAGCACTCTTATTATAGATAGTACCCCACCAGCCTAAAACCGACTTCCCCCGGAGTCCTTTGAAAGTCTCTTTATCTACTACTTCTAGTTTGTCGAGGGATCAGTTGCTAGTGTCCTCTCCAGCTCAACTGGTGAACCTGGGAATATTGAGGCAATGTTACAATTGCCTCATGTACACAGACAATCCTCTCCTTCTCCCACAAAACACAAATACATGTGAGAGATGCAACTATACGGCCAAACTGGAGGCTGAGCTCTCTCAACATAGGACTGGCAAGACCAGACAGGAGGAGAAGGTAACCACACACAATACATACACAGTCACACATGGTACCATCACAACTTCAAATCATACACATACTCACACAAAGACATACTCGGAGGCTCTGTTCAAAAATTTACCAAAACAGCAGAGGCCACCAAAGCAGACACCCAAACAACTACCACCTCACGACCCAACACATGCAACACATAGACCACACAGTCAGAGTGTCAAACAGTCACAGCCCTTAAGGCCAAACAAAATGCCAGACACACTTGTCATTGGTGATTCCATAGTCAGACACACTGACGTCCCACTCACCAGACTGAGTAAGGAGAAGGTCACAGTAAGCTGCCTGTCGGGCGCTAGAATCCGCCACATAACGCAAGCACTCAGGTCTCTCAACAGCAGGTACAAGTATGACTCAGTCATTGTCCACGCTGGTGTCAACGACCTGAGACGTACCTCCTTGGACTACATGAAAAGGGACATCGAGGAGCTCTCTGATTATGTAGCCCAGGCAGGTATGACCCTGACCTTGAGCAGTATCCTACCTTCACCTAGAATGATGCCACAATACAGTGATAAGATGATCAGCTTTAATAATTGGCTTAAATTCTGGTGTCATTCAAAGGGGATCCAATGTCTGTCTGCCTGGGATGACATGCTGGACAAGCCACGCTGCCAAGGGACGGCTTGCACCTGTCACCCCTGGGCTTCCGGATATTGGCAAAGGCTCTTGCCACCCCCATAGTGCCTTTTTTAGGCAAGGCTCAAATTCTAAACCTACCACCCTAGAACAACAAAAAGGAAAAAAACTAAGGGTAATGCTGCTCAATGCCAGAAGTCTCAATCTCAAGATGCACGCACTCGAGGCCCTTCTCAATATGGAGAACATCGATGTCTGTGCTGTGACAGAAACCTGGTTCAAGGCTCCTGAGAGCACCCCAGCACTAACAGGTTTCACCTCATATCATGCGTTCCGGCCCCAAAATCCGGACAACACCAAGAAAGGAGGGGGGGTGTCTATATTCATAGAGGACACCCACACCTCAAGGTTGGTGGCAACGCACGATGCATCGGAGACCATCCAGGTGCAATTAACCATAGGCAAGACTGCTCTGCAATTTGTAGCATGTTACAGGCCACCCTCTCAAACTCAGGAACCTCACATGGCCTTCCTGAAAACATTGGAGGGATAAATGTATCTCCAAACACCATCATACTAGGTGACTTCAACTACCCTAATATAGACTGGGAACACTACTCAAGCCCGAACACTCTAACCCAAAGATTCCTGGAGTTCATAAACTCAAATGCCATGGAACAACTAGTCACCATCCCACAAGAGGAGAAAACATACTTGATCTCATCATCACGAACATGGGATCAAAATGTTCAACACCGAAGTATACCCCTCACTGGTGAGATCAGATCATAAACTAATCTCGCTGGAGGTCCTCATCCCGCCCCACCTGAAACAAAAAAAGACCACAGTGAAAAACTTCTCAAAAGCCGATTTCACACTTCTAAAACTAGTGTGGTCTCCTTTAAGGCCCCTGAGCCAGTGGTAAACATTACTCAAACCGCTGAATCACTTACAAATGCCTTCTACCAGCACCTACAGGACTGCATGGATCAGGCAATCCCAAACAAAACTAAGACTCTCTGTACCAAAGGCAAGCATCCAGTCTGGTGGACCCCAGCCATAAACAAGCTCTACAACAAAAGGAGGAAGCTACTACAAGATAGAGCAAAATCCTTGAAAGGTAAGACACCTTTGATCATTATAAGTAAAAACTAAGAGCTCTCATAAAATCATCCAAGGCAAATTTTGAGAGAAAAATTGCCAAGGACTCTAAAGACAATCATAAGGCCTTCTTTAGCTATGTTAGAAACCTAGGAGGAAACTCCCAGATATGCTCAGAATTAGTTCAAAATGATGTGAAAATTACTGAACCTACACACATTGCTAACATACTGGCTGACAGGTTCAGTGCAAACTCACCCCCCAAAAGGAGAGATATCTATTCCAGAGGATTGTAGCCCCCAAACATCTCCAACGCCCAGGTGAGAACTGCCCTCACTAAGGCAAAAACACAGCATCCATGGGACGGATGGTGTCCCGGCTGTGTGCTTCATGAACTCAACGAGGAATTAAACCCACAGTTAGGACAGCTGTTTAATCTTAGCCTCACCTCAGGATACGTACCCAAGGAGTGGCGACGGCGACTGTAGTCCCACTTCATAAGGCGGTGCCTCCACAGACCCTGGAAATTACCGCCCCATTAGCTTGACAAGCCTTATCTGCAAAGCCATGGAGAGGATCATAATGGAACTCATAAATAAAGACATAGGGAACTTGCAGACTTTGGATCCAACCCAGTTTGGCTTTGTCAAAGGCAGATCCTGCCTCTTAAACTTGGTTGACTTTTCGAGACAGTCACCAAGGCCATTGATGAGGGAAAGGCAGTCCATACAGCCTACCTCGACCTGGCAAAGGCCTTCAACATAATACCCCACTCAGGTATCATCGAAAAACTCATCAGCTTGAATGTAAACCCATACATCACAAGATGGGTTGCAAACTGGCTAAGTGACAGAACCCACAGAGTCAGAGTTGCTGGAGCCATGTCAGACTCAAAGCCTGTCACAAGTGGTGTCCCACAGGGCTCAGTCCTGGGTCCACTCTTGTTCGGCATCTACTTTTCTGAAGTACAAGCAAACACAGGAGGGTTATGGCTGACAAAGTTTGCAGATGACTGCAAACTGGGCGCCATAGTCGAAAACACATCTGACACATATATCCTCCAGAAGGGCCTCACAGAAACGGATAACTGGTGCCAGAGCCATGGCCTGAAGTTAAACGCCAAAAATTGCATAGTCATACCCTTTGGGAAAAACAAGGTTACCCCTAGCTACCATATAGGTGGCAATCCACTGAGCACAGAAAAAGTCATCAAGGATCTGGGGACCCAAGTTGACAGTAGCCTTTCGTTTGACACTCATGTTGCTAAAAGTAGTTGGGAAAACCTTCTATATCACCCACCTGATCATGAAGGGATTCACATCTAGATCAAGGGAGGTCATCATCCCCCTGTACTCATCAATCATTAGACCTATGATTGAGTACAATGCCCCGTTCGGAATGTATCTGACCAGACACCTGCTGCAGCTTGAAAGGCCCCAAAAGTTCCTCACCAAAAGGATAAAGGGTCTCAAAAATATGTCTTATGCTGCCCGACTGAAGGAACTCCAGCTCTATTCAGTCTCATACCGCTTGCTCAGAGGTGACCTGTGCCTGACATATAAGGCCATGTCAAACCCAGATTTGATGAATATGCTTCACCTCAAAAATCTAGATCCCTCAGAACCACAAGGGCGGAGACTTAAACCTTGACACGGTTATAAATAGAACGTGCTGGAGGGACAGATTCATCACCCAGAGACTCCCTATGCTGTGGAACAAAATCCCGGTACATGTGAGGCAGAGCACCTCGCTGGCCTTGTTCAAGAGGAATCTTGACCAATGGATGGGAGATCGCAGATATACCCCAGGGATTACTTCAGTGTCACTGCTTGACAGAGGCACAGAAAAATGATAGGCATAGTTTTTATTCAAACTAAAGGGGTGGCGAAAGCCACATAACTATGGGCTAGGCTTATAAATGCCCTTGGGCAGATAGCCTAGTATGAACCTATGAACCTATGAACCTATATAAGTCTGTTATGAAAAAGTGTGGATTTTGCAGATGGTGCAGATACATTAATGAGGGTACATATGTCTGTGTAGAAGGACATAATTATACAATCCCATGTCCTGGGCAGTGTAATTGTTTGACAAAGAACATAGTTTATTTGGCAACCTGTATATCGTGTGAGGCGTATTATGTAGGTAAAACTATAAGGAGATTACGTGACAGGATTGCTGAACACACAAGGTCCATCAAAAAGAAGGATTTGCACAATGCACTTTTTTTGTACAGTAAGAAGTGTGTGGATTTTAAAAAGTTTATATTTTTTGTCATAGGGCGGGTATGGGATTATGGTGAAGGAGGTGATGTATCCAACAAGGTAGGAGCACTAGAGGCAGAATGGCAGATAAGATTGGATGCCTGTCGACCACCTGGCCTGAATGACTATATTTCTCTTAAACCCATTTTAAAGCTTAGGTCCCAGCAGATTTGATGGTTCAAATGTATCATTATTAGGTTGTTAGCTATTTTTAACATGCTCAAAGTTTTTATAGTGAAATTTATACCTTTAGGGTAGATTGTGTGTTTTTTGATTAGAATTTTATTAATATTTATATTACATGTTTTACTGTAAATTATTGAGGTTATGTAAGTTGTATTGTTGTATTGTTAATATATATATTAAATTAATGTTGTAGTAGGTGAATAAGGAGATATTTACTAATTAAGTTTCTTAATTAATTGGTGGGTGGCAATGAGGGTTCAACCAATGGAATTAGTTTGTGTGGGATATATATGTTTGGGCAATGATGTAACAAACGACTCTGAAGAAGCCAGATTGCTGGCGAAAGCGCTTAGTCGTTGATTGATTTTTATCAGAACAAAGCTACAATAAAATTCATGCTGCTTTAAGATCTAAGGATTGTTCTTGGTGTTAGTATCTACACAACGCTGCTACATTGAAAGTGAGATTGTGCCTTGCGGTGGTTCGTTTATTACTAGTATCGGCCCTTGTGGGTGAATTTCTACTTTCTATCCTGAGACAATGTAGTAATTGTCTCATGTTTACTGACAATCACCTACCACTTAAACAAAATGACACAGTGTGTGGGATATGTAGTTATATAATGTTATTGGAAGCAAAGCTCTCACACAAAGTCATTACAGATAAAAAACAAGTTGTCAGTACCAAAACACACCAACGACACAGATCAGATCAAACACATAGACCTATATATGCTGAGACTCTTAAAACTAACTTATCTAAACCACAATGGCCTCCTAAAAGTAAACTAATAAACAGGTACCTCACAAACACACAACACAGACAGCACCCACCATGAAACATACATCTAAGAGTCACATTGATTCAGTTCAAAAGGCCATAAGGCAAACCTCCACACAGTCCAATATTCCAGTCATAAGAGACTTCATAGTGAGACACACTGGTGTATCACTTGGGGTCATGGTCAGTTACCTATCAGGTGCCAGTATTTACCACATCAGACATGCACTGAAGTCCCTGAGCCACAAGTATGCATATGACACAATCATAATACATGTGGTCATACATAACTTGAGATGTACCTCCCTGGAACATATGAAGAGAGACATAATGGAGCTCTTGGAATTCAGGTCTGAAGCTAGTATGAACCTAGACTTGAGCATCATTCTGCCATCATCAAGAATGACACAGCAATATGAACAAAAGCTTATCGACTTCAACATCTGGCTTAGCTTCTGGTGTCATTCAAAGGAGCACAGTATACATCTTCTCTGGAGGACATGGTAGACAGTCCTAGATGCTTTGGCAGGAATGGCATGCACATACACCCATGGCTTTTGCATATGGACTAAATCCTTGTCCACACCTGTAGTGCCTTTTTTGTTTGATAACTTAAGTCTTCTAAAACTCCCAACATAAAACAGAATCCAAGTAATGTAAAAGATTTTCTTCACAATGCTAGGAGCCTTACCAAAAAACTATGTTTCCTACAATTACTCCTTACCATGGAAAATATCAATTTATGCATTGTCATGGAGACCTGGATCAAAATCAATGAGAGCACTCCATCAGCACAGGGGTTCAATGCCTACCACATGATCAGTCCCACCATATTAGAAGGAGGCCATAAAGGGAGAGGGGCATCCATATTCTTAAAAAAATTCACATCCAAACATGTTAGACAAAATAATTACGTGGAACTCCTTCACATCTAATTTATAATTAACAAGTCCCACTTATCATATCATAACTAACTACAAGACCCCTTTCTATCTCCCCACAGACCATACCTCCTGCCAAACTAGTATGGAGTTTCTATGCATTAAGTCAAACACCATTCTCCTTGGAGACTTCAAATACCCCCTCCCCCATTAACTGGGAGATTTATACATCCTCAAACACATATGCATAAATGTTTATGGACTTCATCAGTACAAACTGTCTTAACCAGTTAGTCCAAACTTCAACCAGGTGCAAAAAATTCTGCACTTAGTCCTTACCAATATGGGACATGTCTGTACCCCATTAATTGTCACTTCATCCTTGGTCAAATCAGACCACAAATCAATGACATTCACCAGAAGACTAAAGCCAGAAGCATCTTCTAATTCCTTGGTATTCAAATATCGTACTAAGCTAATTTATTAAAACAGAGTGATGTCCTAACTAAATCCAAAATCCTGACTTCGTTGATGATGTGGAATCCTTTGCCACCAAGTTCTAAAGACATGTAAATAGCTGAATAGATACATCTGTCCCCCCTGAAGTAAATACAACACTAAATTTAAGAATAAATCCCTATGGTGGAAAGCAAATATAAACAGGTTCTATAATAAAATAAAAAAAAAAACTCACTGCCCACAAAAATAAATTTAACTCTGAAGATGCTAGAAATGCTCTTGCTAAACTTAAGAGGGAACTCTGGACCCCATGATCAAATCAACTAGTGTCAGATAAGAAGTAAAATAGAAACCCAAGTAAAGTATAATCAAAAGTATCTTTAGCTATGATAAAAACCTCAGAACCATGCCCTGCACTGAGAAGAGGTAACAGTAAATGATATTACATGCGCCTATCCATAGGACATAGCCAGCATACTAGCAGACAAATTTAACTCATCTTCACCCTCATCTTTACTCCTGTATAGATCACATACCTGCATCACCACCCCTTGAATCCCCAAAATAAGGGTCCTCAGTAAGCTTTCCAAGGCCAAGAACACTACTTCTGTGCAGATGGATAAAACAGCTGACTGTCTACTGGTCAGGCTGAAACAGGACCTATCAGACCCCCTATAGATGATGTTCAGTATCAGCCTATGTGTTATATTTAGATTCCACCCTTTTTGACACCTCTCTGCAGATGTTCACTTGTACCATATAACTTTCTTTTATTACTGTTTTGTTCTGTTGCCATGACTGCTTTTTTTTTTGCTGATTGGCTATAAACTTTATCTACATTAATTCCAGTTTATAAATCATGGGTCTACTTTCAAATCCCAATTCCCATATGATCAACATTTAAAAGCCCGAGACGAAAATCCTGAAACTGAAGAAACCCAAATGTTGACTTTTTCCTAGGGTAAGTATACACTTGCCCAACATGTCCTTTTCTCCATTGTAGTGCAATCTCAAAATTGGTATATATAGTTAGAGGGGTGGGTTTTACTTACCTCAGCATGAGTTCCGTTTACATTTGGGCAAGTGTTTACTTACCCTAGGAAAAGTCAATGTTCAGGTTTCTTCATTTTTATGATTTTTGCCCCGGACTTTTAACCATCAATCATATGGGTGTTTGGACTTGAAAGTAGACCCATAAATTATATACTCTTGGAAGGCAAGTTACTGGTCTGCAGTGCTTAGAATGGCTTGCAGATTTCACACTTAAGGAGTATCATTTTTCCTACTGTTAACCAGATAGGTGTCCATTCAACACAAGGCTAAATCTTTGTGAAAAGGTATTATAACCTTTAGTCAGAAGTTAAGTACTGCATCTAGAGCTGGGGTTTTAATTTTAGGAGCTTTTCTTAATTTTGTTGCAAATTTTCTCTCTTTCTTCCTTCCGGTTCATATTATCTATATTAGCTCCTTACTGCTTGTTTTATCTCTTCCATCCATTTGACATCATCATTATGTTCAACTGGATCTTCATAAATGATCCCCCAAAATGTACAAATTTCTTCTTTTTAGATGCTGTTAATACCATGTACTCCTGCTGCAGATCAGTTTACCTGGTGAATTTTTAAACTTGCTGCTAAATCTATCTCCTATCCTATATCTATTCTTATTAACTGGTCTATCACTTAGCAGTACATCCCTCTGGTTTGGAAAATATCTCATGTCATACCCCTTCGCAAAGGAGGCCCCTCTACTGACCTTTCTAACTACAGGCCTATAGCTATACTTTCTCCACTTGCCAAAATCTTAGAAAAATGCCTGCATAAAAAGACTCTAGACCCCCTTCTAACACATAACCTTCTATCTTCTACTCAGCATAGCTTCCGCACCAAACATACTACTAACACTGCCCTATTAAATTTCACCAATACTATAAATCACCTTAAAAATAATAACCACATTGTCTCTGCCACCTTCCTCGATATTGCAAAAGCTTTTGACACTGTATTCTATCAAATACTCTTACACAAACTTGCCTCTCTCAATTTCAGCACAAATACACTTCAGCGGTTCCACTGCTACCTCTCCAGTCATAAACAAGCCACCTTATGGGAATATAAACTATCATCCCTTTTGCCCATCACAGTCGACGTCCCACAAGGCTCTATCTTAGGGCCACTTCTGTATCATCTTTATTAATGATCTCTATACTGCAGCATCACTTGCCTCTATCATACAATATGCCGATGATGCTTCCCTTATTTGTTCTGCTCCCTCCATAAATGACCTTCACGTAAAGTCTCAGACTGCCCCTAATAACATTGAAAAATGCCTCTCAGACCACCAACTGATTCTACACCCAAAAAAAGACCAAACATATGATATTGTCTAATCCCTCCAATAAAAACCAATAAAAGCATCTCTCTATCTTCACTTCTAATGGTACAAAAACTGAACCTTTTGAATATACTAAACTCCTTAGTGTTACCCTAGACTGTAATGTAAAATTTGACAGACATATAGCTTTAACAATCAAAAATGTGCAAACAAAATTAGCTGCTCTCTACAGGGCTAAACCATATCTTTTTAACCATGTTAGAATTACTATTGCCAGAACTCACCTACTTTCCTCCCTTCTCTATTGTTCAAAAATCTTCACAAACCTTTGTAAATCTGATCTAAATAGCCTAGAAGGCTAATATAATAAAATTGCCAAATTTGCCACAAACCTTCCCCAAAGAGCTCACCATTGTATAGTCCTCCAAAAACTAAACTGGATTGAACTCACAAATTTACTAGCCATAAACCAACTAATAGCAGCTCACTCCATTATTCATAACCCCAACTATTCTAACCTTGTACAACCCTATGCCAACCTTACCTCACTCAGGTTTGCTGATAAAAATTGCTCAAAGTTATCAAAACCCACAACGCTTATGGTGATTCTTTACACAACTACTCCACAGCCAAAACCTGGAATTCCCTTCCCTAGCAATTGCTATCTATACCTAATACCCATAGCTTCAAACAGCTCCTCACAAATTACTTCTGCAATCACTGACTATGCTCCTGTGCTACCCCTGGCTAAGCAAACACACTTCGCACCTACTGTGTTTTCTGCCTGTGTAACTCAATATTGTTTCATTATGTTGTTGTTTTTGTTGATATCATATTTGACTTTTCTGGCTTGATGTGTGACTTTACAACTTGTATTAACTTGTTTTTATACTGCATTATATTATTATCTAAACTTACATAGTAATCTTTTTAATACTGTAACTAGCATATCTTAGTATAAATAAAGTAAACTTACTTTTTTGGGAGCTTTTCTCCCTGGGTCTCCACTGAAAATGGGCTTGTTTTTAGCCTAGTCTGACAGTACTTGGTTACCAAATGTAAATACATAAATACAAATATTGCTTTTTCTTTGTTTCCCAGTACTCTATAAAATCTTTGAGGGTCATCAATAAATGGCTTGCCTTGTTTGTACTTTGCATTAATATTTGTTAGCATACTGGCTAAGTGTTTCTGCTTGTACTGATAATTTTTAGTTCATTATTACAAAAGTGTATAATAAATCTAGATCTGTTCTTGATACTGTGTGTTGCTTTCACTGTATCTATTTTTCTAAATTTTTGATTATAGGTTCATATGTTTGCACTAGGCTAATGAGCACAGGAATATTTTTAAGCGGAGCCATGCATCCCAAAATTCTAACAAGTTCTGGAATACTTGATATGTGTAAGCAGGGGCTTGGGAGATGAAACTTTTACAAGCAGGGGTCTGGGAAATAAACCATTTATAGGCTGTATATGTCCATTAGAGACACAGGTATCAAACAAGAGATGAATTTCCTGCTCCTCATCCAATTGTCCAAGTTATACTTGAATCATGTTAGGGAGGAACTCTGCTTCATATGGATGGGGAGCTTGCTCCACAGAAGGGGTACTCTTTGGTATACATACCTGTCTCTCCAATAGGTCCTATTTATATCACAGGCAATGTTTAAGTCTTTAGAATGGGCACTTCTAGTTCAGTTTGTTTTGCAGCTATGCAAGAGATCCATCATGATGGGGTCTGACAATGCCTAGTATGCCAGGAATAGCTCTCCCCTCAACAACCTATAGGAGACATAATACAGGGATAGGGCTTTTTGCAGTCTGCATAGCACAAGTTATTTACTCCCTGTATTCTTTTAGTCATGAACATCTGTGGACGTTCCAATTGTTAAATGTGCCTGATTAGGTACATACCAAAGGGGGCATTAGACTAAATGATGAGCACTGAATGCAGTAGATCAATGACCTCTTTGGACATAGATGCCATACGTTTGTTTATAAGTTGCACAACATAGAATGATTTCCTCTTTCTTGTAGATGCATGATTGTCAAAGGTCAGATTACTGTCTATGTGTGTCCCCAAGTCTCTGATTACTGGGTCATTTCTGAGGGGTGTATTGTCAATATGATTGTTATCCGGGGTGGATGATTTCCCAAACGATACGATTATGCATTTCTTGGCATTTCGTTTTAGTCCATGGCTCTGATATTAGTTATTTGACTGTGGCAGCCCTTCCTGAAAAACATTAGTGTCAGTGAGAGATTCTATAACTCCTCCTAGTTTGCAATCATCTGCAAATCTGGTCAGCCAGAGGTCCTTGACATTGGCCTTGACTTCACAGAAGTAAATGCCAAAACCGTGTGTTTCCAGGACCAATTCCTTATGAACTCCACTTGTGACTAGCCTTCTTTGTAGAAGTGGACTCTCCAGTTCTAACCTCCTGGATCTGTCTGTGAGCCTGCTCGCTATCCCTCAGGTGAAATAAGGGTTTATATCTAACCTCTTGAGTTTATCAACAATGCCTGAGTGGGGTATTGTGCCAAATGCCTTGGCCAGGTCAAAGTAAGCAGTGGGAACCATTTAGCCCTCAGTCATTGGTTTGGTGACCTTCCCAAAATCCAGCAGTTTGAGTAGGCATGATCTGCCCTTAACAAAACCAAATTGGGTTGGGTTCAGTGTTTGGGGGTTTTCTATGTCATTATTGATCATTTCCATGATAATTCTTTCCATGGCTTTGCATATGAGACTAGTGAGACATATTGGTCTGTAGTTTCCAGTTCTCATTGCTACACTCTTCTGACAGTAATACTCCTTCCTTCATTGCTTAATAGTTTTCTCTTTTCATTGCTTCCATGGTGGCTATTTACTTCTTCTCTTCCTTTCTTGCGTTATTCTTCACTTTTGTAGTAACACTTTATCCATTATTAATTTTGTATTAAAGTAGTGCATTCTATTCATTTCTGTTATATTACATGAATTTTTCTTAACAATCCTGACCTTACTATATAGTCGTACCAGTCTTCTAACGTTTTGAGTCTTGCTCATTTTCTGTAATCTATTATTTCATCTATCTTAATATGTCTGTCCATCTCTAGTAAATCAAACAGCTTGTCCCGTCTCTTCTAGGCTGAGAGAAACCTGATTGCTGCCTTTTCCTGCTCTTTCCATAGTTGTGTAATTCTATCTTGATTTTCATGCGACTCTCCTACAGAAGCTTCTAGAAAATGTCCCTGTACTTTATCGTTTTCAGATGCATCCTACTCCACCTGCTACTCTTCTATCTGGGGACTCACTGACCCATCATGTTCTGATATTTTCCTGTTTGGAATTTCCACACTAAATCCATCACTTTGCACAGCTGGTCTATCACCTCAATTTCAATTTTTTAACATCTACCTCACTAAATTTCTTTTTAACAATTACATTCCATATTTGTGTTCTTTTTTAATGTGAGATTTACCATGTCATGCTGTCTTTACCTGTATTTCTCTTAAAATATGTTTGGATCTGTATATTTTATATTGATTAGTGCAGCTTTTTTCTCTGTATAAATACCACACTATATCAAATCTCTTTTTCTTTTCCCTGTTCATGTGTTTATAATGTTTGATAGCCTCTTTTTGTGTTTCTTGCATCACTTCCTCTGTCATTTCCTTTTCCAGGCAGCCTAATGTTTCTTCATCTAAGTAAATGTTTTGCTATGATCTGTTTCATTAAGAATTTTAAATTATTATTTGTACCCTTTTAACAATTTTTCTTCTGCAAGTATTTTTCTTTCCTCTGTTTTCTTTCTTACTGTCACTGCATATACTATGTCTGGAAATCCTGGGCTTCTTGTGTAATGGTAGCAGCACATAATCCCTTTCTTATTGTCAACAGCTCACTTTACTGTTTCTCTGCTTCTTTTTTGGCTTATACTTTTTCATGTTGTTATTTGTTTGTTTTTTTGTGGACTATTTTTTCCTTCTACCAGGGTTCCTATTATATAATCGAAGATGCAATCTTTCGAATCCGTTTGATGGAACTTGAAAGCACCAAACAACCAAATAGTGAAATGGCGTATAAGCGATTTCTTTCCCCTGGGAAAGAAATCACTTGGCTGCCTCCATTACTTTGCTGTTTTCATTTCTGTAGTGCGATCTTGAAGTTGGTATATTTAAGTAGGGGGTATGTAATGTTTTGAAGTTTTTCTTGTTCTTTTTTGTGGAACAGCGATTTTCTTTCCCTGGGAAAAAAATTGATGTTCCGAGTGTTTGGGATTGTAAGCTTTTGCTTACACAGGGTCAGTAAATCAGCATTCACTTTTTTAAGCATTTGCTGATTTAATATAAACCCTTCTACTATGGGGCGGCAACCTTGCCATCAGTGTGGACTAGATCAGTGGTAGGAATGTTTCTATGTTCTAAGGATTCCACACTGCCCTTTTTCCCAGTCTTGGTACCAGTGTGTACATCTGGAGAGGGCAATTTGTTTTATCCTGGTTTCTATACATCCAGTCTTCTTCTTTTTTTATCTACCTTTCCTCATTATATATAAGCATAAAAGTGTCATCTTGATGAGAGTTTGTAAAAAATGGGTCCAGCATGTAAAAGTGTTTTCTGAGACTTCAAGATGAATTTAGTTCTAGCAATACAACTGTCTTTTTCTTGCTGGGTCCATCTCTCCATTTGGACCTCTCCATTGGTCAGGGATGTGAACTGTCCTGTAACATGTCAGAGCTCAATAAGAAATGGTTTAATCTGAGTATATAAAAAGATGGATAACATAATCTTAACCATACAAACCCACACGCCACTGTTCTATTAGTGCTGCCAGAGTCATGCCTGTAAGGATAGTTTTTTCTTTTATTTGCAGGAGTTATGCTGCTCCTGTGTGTGTGTGTGTGTGTGTGTGTGTGTGTGTGTGTGTGTGTGTGTGTGTGTGTGTGTGTGTGTGTGTGTGTGTGAGAGTGTGCGTGTGAGTGCATGTATGCGTGTGTGTGTGCATGTGTGTGTGTGTGTGTGTGTGTGTGTGTGTGTGTGTGTGTGTGTGTGTGTGTGTGTGTGTGTGTGTGTAAAATGCCCCAGTTAGGTATGCCTGGTAGTCAGTGTTACTCAGGTATGAATTCTGTACCCATGCCACCACTTGTGATTCAGGGAGTTGAGTCCCTAGCTCTCCACTGTCCAGATCTACACAGAATATTTCGCTAATACTTTTGATCTGTTCCTCTTAAAATTTGTGTTTTTCTGGCAAATCAGTGAGAATTGAATTCACTAAATAATGATAGCTCTTTACGTTTCAGTCTTCCTATCTTTCAGGAAACACATGGTAACACAAAACACTTTAACAACTTTCTAAAATTATACAAGCAATATTTAAAATGTGTCCATGGTTTTTGGGCCTTTGCCCCCCAAATAAATTTTGGCTTTTTCCAGATTTCTTGTACTGCAAAGTTGAGAGATTTAGTTGATCATCGAGTGCATTTTACAAGGAGCTGATAGCTTCAGGGGAAGAGAAGTTTAATGCTACTTATGCTAATTTGTTTGCATTGTTAGTAGCACAACAGGTAGTATACTTGCTTTTGATGCAGAAGGCTGTGGGTACTACTGCCACAGTATGCAGATGGATTGCTGATGGGAGTGGATGCTGCAGTCCTATGAATGCCCTCCTTTGGAGGAGTTACTTAGTAACTATGAACCCGTTATCAGTTTGCCATCCATTCCCCCATTGCAAAATTACTAGCTTATCATTTTTTTATGTAGCATAGGCAATTTATTCTTCAAGGGCAACAGGCACTATATTTGTAGATGAAACAATGAAATATAAAATTGCTTGCTAGTAGCAACCCCTTCATTAGTTACAGATCCCTTTAATCTAGAATTATTTAGATGACTTACTTCTGCAGAGATTTTACATATTTACTGATAATGGTGGATTGTAATGACAGAAGTTTAAGTGGCCTTTTATGGTTAAAATTTTCTGAAATGGGTAGTTTTGCCATTATTGGTTCATACATTTTGTTTCACTGCTTACTAGAAGACTGTTCCAAACTACAAATTGAAAACACATTCTAACAAGTGGTGCTATAATATACAAGGAATATAATTTAATACACTCAGGAAGGTGAATCAAAAAACGTACATGTATGCTTGCTCACAGGATGCAGGAGATCAAAATAGGGGAAGAAACCAGTCACCCATGGTGTCCCCCAGGGTTTGATGCTGAGAATTTTTCTGTTTGGCATATATATCTCAAAAGTAAAAGGAAATACCAAAGGGCTTTGGCTGACTAAGTTTGAGATGATGGCAAACTAGAGTAATAAGTGGTATCCACTAAAAGACTTGTGAACAAAGATCACAGACTGGATTGTCGGTAAAAGGTTTATTCATCACTTTCATCAATAAAAGACTTCAGAACAACTAAAACCATCATGTCACACATTTTATACTATCAGTTTCCATTAAAATAAACCAACAGAATCCTTTGTAATTAATAAATTAAAAAATCAGTCTTAAAGTGCAAGCATACCTAATAAAATGCATAATAAGACTGTAAACTATAAATATAAGTGTGTTTGTCTACTTTCAGTCTTTATTTATTGCTTACATGTTGAACCCAGTAGTCCAGAAAATGAAATCATACATAAAGGACTCCTGGGATTTTTGGGAGAAATTCAGGATTTTTAACCTTGGTTACAGTTTAGGAGTGAAAGTTATATTTTTACTGTTGACATTTGTTCATTATTTATCAGCATTCCCCAAGATTTGAGGTTGAATACGTCAGAAATTATTTAGTTAAATTTGGCAAGTTTTCATATCACCAGGTTTATGTTTGTTGCACTTTATTGGATATTATGTTAAACAATCAAACAAACTACAAACGGAAAATAACATAAAAACCACCATGGCCAGTAAAAAGACTCAAAATTTTATTAAACACTCTCCAGCGCCTCGGCCAAAAGGCCTACTTTTTAAGGAAAGTTTATTCATTTTAAAATACAGAACACTGACACCTGCTGCACTTAATGTAGAATGCAATTCATAAATGTTATTATAGCATGGATAGGGATTGGTTAAAGGATTTAATTGTTTTAATTATTGTAAAATTTTGATTAGGTATTCTTTTATTTGAATATGTATTTAATTTAAAAAGTGCTTGTTCAGTTTTAATTCTTGAAAGGTCCTTTGTCTGAGGCACTGGAGAGTGTTTAATAAAATGTTGGGTCTTTTTACTGGCCTTGGTGGTTTTTATGTAGAAAAAAGGCCCCACCTGGCCAAAGGTCACAAAGATTTGTATTCAGAAAGGACTGTCCTTCCTTGAACTGCAAGTTAGTGATCAATTCCCAAGGGATCATAACCAACATACCCTCCTATGATCCAGGCAGTTCATATTTTTCACATATATTGGCATATATCTCAGCTATATCAATACATCCTTTAAAGTGAAATACCACAAGGTCATCTAGTTGGTAAGAGCAGACCTGGTGCCTAATGTTAAGGTATAGAAGTGCATTTATTCTGTATGTGAATTCAGTAAAAAGAAGTTGTGTCTTACCATAACGCTCCATCTGTGTTGTAGATCTTCATTCATTCATTACTGATAGACCTTCGGTTCCATCCTCGGAACCGACATGGCCAGTATCAAGCTCGCAGTCGCCAAAAACTCTCAGTTAAGTCCTACCCACAATGCCCCTCTCATAGTCTCTTCAGATTGAGTTTGCCCGCCCTTATACCATAAAAAGATTAATAATGATAGTAGGAGGGTCTGTCTGAGCAGGTAACGGTACGGTTACGGTAAGACATAACTTCTTTATCTTATGTTGTAAATCTTCATTTATTCCTTACTGATAGGACCGAGTCCCCAGCTACTTTTAATCGTGGGTGGCCCTAAGGAAGGATATTCCTGAGCACCATAGAACCAAAAGATGCTCTTCCCTTGGATGCCAAATCCAATTTGGATATATCATTGCTGGAGCCTTCCTGCCTCCTGACAGAGTGCTCTTCAAACTATCTGGAGATATACAGAGCTGAGTATATTTTTCTGGCACTTCAGAGTTGTGTACTGGTAATTGTTTTTTGACTAATTTTATATAATTGCTGGCTGACTTCAGAGTTGTGCACTGTTATTTTTGCTTCACTGTATAGTTTTTCAGATCTCTGCTGAAGGTGTTGGTTTTCCCATATCCACCCTCCCTATTCTTGTGTTGTTGTTGTTTAAATTTGGAGGCTTTTGCAGTTGCCCGCCCCCACTGTAGATTTGATCTGGGACACTCCACCCAGTCCCATCTCTTTACCTCATTCTACCTAATAGACTCCTTCTGCACTTGTTTTTAGTCATTTTTAATTTAATTGCATTTTTTAAACTGTTTGGTCTAACATTGCTACATACTCAAGTGTGCTAGTTTGCTGCATTTTAATTGTTTTTACTGCTGTTTTAGCTGCTTTTCTGTATATATATATATATATATATATATATATATATATATATATATATATATATAAAATACCTTTCCTGTAACCTGTAACTAGTGTAGTCCAGATTCAGATTTGCTGTATCCAGGACTGTATGCAAGCTTCTGAGCCCCCCCCCCCAAGCTTTATGTGTTGGAGGGAAGCCTTCTAGTTTATCAGTGGTAGTGGTAAGCACTAGGTAACATATCTACCACATAAGGAGTGGTTCTGGCCCAGAAATTGTAGTCATTGGCCGTTTGGGCAGTTTTTCCTTCTCTCTCAACTTTCTGATTTAAAAGCCCACATTTGCACTTGTTTCCCCCCTTTCCTGTAACTAGTTTAGTCCAGATACAGATTCTTAGTTTTAGCACTTGAATTTGCTTATTCATGATCAGCACTTGTTCAGAACTTGTAAGCACTAAATAACCTAACCAAAACCACAAAACAGACGGCTCGAGCTTTGCGAAAAGATGACAAGCAAGTAGATATAATTTAGCGCTTTCTTCCACTTTATTTAAAACTATTAGGGGCTGATTCTTCCCCAGGGCTAAACGATACTATCAACATTAAATGTTTTTTACTATATAGGTAGTACAGTTATCAGTATTTTTACTACCTATTAGGTTTAGATGTAGGTTATTTAGCTCCATTTGGAGTTATGAATTTTAAATACATCAGTCAATAATGTATTTATATTTGTAATTTAAATTCATAACTTATATACAATTTATTAAATGCATGTATTTTTTAAGTACAAAAGTTTATAACTACATAAACATTCGATACGTAATACATTCACAATGTATTTAATTTGGGACTCTGTACATTTAACTAATTAACTTTTTATTTCATTTTTTATTTCATTTTTCATTTTTTAAACATTTAAACAACAAGAATAAAACACATTTGCTCCATTTAAAATGTTTATAGACAGATTGGAGTTTAACTGGGTGATGTATAGATCCTTGGAACATCTAAAGATAAATGAATTATTTTTCATATATCTGTTACAAGTTTTGATAATTATACATACATAATTATTTTGCATTTTGTAAACAAATTACATTAAAATATGTTCACAGAAAACTGACACAAAGACAGAGTACAAATAATGGTTTTAATGATGTTTTCAGTATAACTTAATGAAGTTAAAACGGTTTATTTTTCATTTGAAAAAACAAAGACATTTAATTTCATGCATTGTCATTTTACATCACTTCCTGTTATGTGTATAAAAACGGGAACATGGGAGAGTTCCCGTTTTTCTGAAGAAGTCCATGGTTTTAAATAAAGTGGAAGAAAGCGCTAAATTATATCTACTTGCTTGTCATCTTTTCGCAAAGCTCGAGCCGTCTGTTTTGTGGTTTTGGTTCTGTTGTTTTCTGGCTAGTCTGGATATATTTTTTCTACACTAAATAACCTACTAATTACTACAGCACTAAACCTTCCTCATTACCTAGAGGAAAACAGTTTTGGTACTTACTTTCCTCACTTGCTTAGAGAAAAACAGCTCTTGTACTCACTTTCCTCACTTATCTAGAGGAAAATAGTTTTTATTCAGGCATGTCCAAGGGTCAGCTCCCAGTGTTCTCTCTTGTCTATCTGATGAATCTGGGCATCTTGGGGCAATGTAGAAATTGCCTCATGTACACAGACAACCCTCTCCTCCTACCACCCAACACTACAACCTGTGAGAGATGCACTTATCTAGCCAAACTGGAGGTAAAGCTCTCTCCAATCAAGACTGAACTTGACAGTCAAGAGGAGAAGGTAAACACTTGCACCACACCACACTCATCACATAGTCTCACTAAATCTACACCAACAAAATCCACACATAGAAACAAAAAAAACATTCACAGAGGCTCTCAATAATAATCTGCTCAAACGACAGAGACCTCCAAAGCAGAAATGCAAGCAACCTCCACCCCCCCAACAAAACCCAAATGACACATAGCCCGCAGATGCAGTGTGCCACTCAACCACAGCCAATAAGGCAAAACAACGTACCCAACACACTAGTCATAGGTGACTCTATAGTCAGGCACAATGATGTCCCACTCACCAGGCTAAATAAGGAGAAGGTTACTGTCAGCTGCCTGTCAGGTGACAGGATCCACCACATAACCCACGCACTCAGGTCACTCCACAACAAGTACAAATATGACTCTGTCATTGTCCATGTTGGTGTGAACGACCTGAGACATACCTCATTGGACTACATGAAAAGAGACATGGAGGAGCTCTCCAATCTTTTAGCCCAGGCAGGTATGACCCTAACCCTGAGTAGCATTCTGCTATCACCCAGAATGATGCCGCAGTACAAGGACAAAATGACTGACTTCAACAATTGACTAAACATCTGGTGCCATTCTAAAGGGATCCAGTATCTGTCTGCCTGTGATGACATGGTTGACAGACCACGATGATTTGCCAGAGATGGCCTGCACCTGTCCCCCCTGGTATTCCGGATACTGGCTAAGGTTCTTGCCACCCCTATAGTGCCTTTTTTAGGCAAGGTTCAAATGACAAACTCACCACCATAACATGAACAGGCAAGCAAAAACTGAGGGTGATGCTATTCAATGCTAGAAGTCTAAATCTCAAAATGCACTCACTGGAAGCACTCCTTAAAATGGAGAACAGCAATATCATTATAGTGACTGAGAGCTGGTTCAAGGCTCCAGAGAGCACCCCTGCACTACCAAGCTATAACTCATACTACACTTTTCGGCCATGTAACCTGGAATGGAACACCAAAGGCGGAGGTGTGTCCATATTCATTAAGGGTATCCACACCTCCAGGCTAGTTGCTCAGCATAATGCAGCCGAGGTTATCCAAGTGCAACTAACTCTGGGAAAAACTGCATTCCAAATTATAGCTTGCTACAGATCAACCACCATGCCCCAGCATTCTCACTCCTCTTTTCGTAACATACTGTAAAATATTAGGGTTCAACCAAACACCCTAATAATGGGTGATTTCAACTACTCCAGAATTAACTGGGAAAACTACTCATGTACCAACTCTTTTGCTCAACACTTTCTGGAATTCATAAACTCCAATGCCCTGGATCAACTTATCCACACCCCCACCAGGGGCAACAATATCCTAGCTCTGGTCATTACCAACATGAATGACTGGTGTTCCACACCTGAAGTCAATGCCTCATTGGTCCGATCCAACCATAAGCTAATTACCCTAGATATCCACATCCTGCCTCCACCCCCCATTAAATAAACCATGGTAAAAAATTTCTCCAAAGCCAACTTCATGCTTCTTAAGACAGAAGTTGTGAACTTCATGACACCCGTGCAGATGGACAATATAGTTATGACTACTGAATCCTACACAATTGCACTTTATAAGCACTTACATGAGTGAATGGATCATGCTATCCCAAACAGAATGAAGACACTATCCTCCAAAAAAAGGAAGTCAATCTGGTGGTCCCCTGCCATGAACAAACTGTACAACAGAAGGAAGAAACTGTTGCAAAAGAGAGTAAAATCCCATGAGTGGAGGAGCTCCCTAGTCAGCCTCAGTAAGAAGCTGCGATCCCTGATAAAATCCTCCAAAGCTAGTTACAAAAACAAAATTGCCACTGATTCTAAAGACAAACACAAATCATTCTATAGCTATGTCAAGAATCTCAATGGCAACACTCAGATCTGCTCTGAGTTACAGCACAATGGCACTAAATATACAGATGCAACTGATATTGCCAACATCCTGGCAGATAGGTTTAGTACTAACTTTACCCCCCTCTCACCCCCTAAAAAGCTCATCTCTATACCAGAAGAATGGAAAGTTCCTGTAATCATGGCTGCACAGGTAAAATTCACACTCTCCAAAACCAAGAACACAGCATCCATGGGACCAGACAATATCCCAGGCTGTATTCTACATGAACTACAGAATGAATTGGCACTCCACCTAAGTACTGTGTTCAATCATAGCCTCACCTCAGGCTTTGTGCCTGCTGAATGGCACACAGCGATGGTTATTCCACTACACAAGGGGGGAGCCACCACGGACCCCGGAAACTACTGCCCCATTAGCCTGACAAGCCTGGTCTGCAAGGCCATGCAACGTATCATCATGAAACTTATAAACAAAGACATTGGTAATCTCCAAACTCTGGACCCCACCCAGTTCGGGTTTGTAAAAGGCAGATCATGTCTCCTAAACCAGATAGACTTCTTTGAAGCAGTCACCAAAGCCGTAGACAAGGGTAAGGTGGTTCACACAGCCTACCTAGATCTTGCCAAGGCTTTTGACACCATCCCCCACTCTGGAATTATAGATAAACTCACTAAACTAGGTATAAATTCCTATGTCACAAGATAGTTTGCCAGCTGGCTCACTGACAGAACCCACACTGTGAAAGTAGCAGACTCCAAATCTGACTTCAGACCAGTGACAAGTGGAATACCACAGGGTTCAGTCCTAGGTACTCTCCTGTTTAGTATCTACTTCTCTGAAGTACAGGCTAACACAGAATGTATTTGGCTAATGAAGTTCACAGATGACTGCAAACTAGGAGCCATAATCGAAACTCCTAATGATGTGTTCATCCTACAAAAAGGCCTCACTGAGACAGATGCCTGGTGTCAAAGCCATGGCCTCAACAAGCTCAATGCCAAAAAGTGCATCGTCATCCCCTTTGGTAAAAACTCTGTACCCATGAACTACAACATAGGCGGCAGTATACTTAACACCCAAAGTGTGATAAGAGACCTTGGGACACAGGTGGACAGTAGTCTCTCCTTTGATAATCACATTGCCACAGTAGTCAGGAAATCCTTCTACGTGTCACACCTCATCACAAAAGGTTTCTCATCAAGAAAAAAAGAGGTCATTGTTCCCCTCTACTCATCACTCATTAGACCCATTGTAGAGTACAACGCCCCTTTTGGTATGTACCTCACAAGACATCTACAACAACTGGAAAGGCCACAGAAATACCTCACATAGGGGATTACTGGCCTCAAACAGATGCCCTACGCAGACTGTCTCAAACAACTCCAGCTTTACTCTGTCGCATATTGCCTACTCAGAGGTGATCTCTGCCTAACATACAAAGCTTTGTCAAACCCAGAGCTGTTGGACATGCTCCACTTAAATAAATCCCAATCCCTCCGAGCTACACGCTCCAGGGACCTAAACCTTGTCACCACAATAAACAGAACATGCCGGATGGATATATTCCTGTTCCAGAGACTTCCCATACTCTGGAATAAACTACCTATCTATATCAAACAAAGCTCCTCATTAGCATTCTTCAAGAAAAATCTTGATGATTGGATGGGAAATAAGAAATTCACCCCAGGGATCACCTCTGTGGCTCTGCTTGACAGTGGCACAGGAAAATAATTTTCTTGGGTGGCAAAAGCCAGGGTACCTTTTTGGCTGGGCTTGTATAGGCCCCAGGGCTGATAGCCTAGTACCTACCTATGAACCTATGAACCTACCTGTTGTTGTTTTTTGTCTTTCAGCTTTTCCCAGTTAGGGGTCGCCACAGCGGAACTCTGGTCCGCTAATGATTGGCAGTTGTTTTTTTATGGTGTCAAGTTGCCAGCCCGATGCCCAACCTTCAACGAAGGCACGTCCATTCAACGCATTTCTTTCGTACAGCCACTCAACCGCAGGGAGGACATGCAGACTCCACACAGAAGGCACTCCCAACCCAAGCCGAGAATCGAACGGGAGAACCTCTTGCTGTGAGGCAACAATGCCACCGCTGCACCACCGCAGAAGTCCCAACCTATGAACCTACCTATGAGTGATAAATGTATGTGGAATTGCCCAAGTGGTTGCTGCACAGATATTGTCTGTAGAGGCTCTGGAGTGAAAGGCCACTGAGGTTGCTATCGATCGAGTTGAGTAAGTATTTATTTTGGAAAGCAAGGACATGTTGTTTTGTTGTTAGATGAAAGTAATGATGTTTCTGAGCCAATAAGATAAGGTCACTTTGGAAACAGGCTTACCCATCCTTGGGTCCTGCAAATGCTACAAACAATTGATCCATTTTCCTAAGAGATTTTGTTCTGTCCAAGTAAAAATGAAGTTGCCTATGAACATAAAGGGTATGTAGAAGGTACTCCCCTTTATTTGAAATATGGGAAAAGAAAACGGGTAAGTCAATAGATTGGTTGATGGAAAAAACAAAAATGACCTTGCGCAAAAAGAATGGATTAGTACAGAGAGAAACTCTATGCTTGCGGAAAATCAAATACAGTCTCTTGACACTCAAGGCCTGCAACTCAGAAACTCTTCTAGCTGAGGTAAGGGCTACTAGGAGTAGGGTTTTCCAGGACAAAATTTTATATCGCATGAATCAGAAGGCTCAAAAGGAGGACTTGTTAACGACTGAAGCAGCAACGTCAAGTCCCGTGGTTCTGCAGGGGGCTTGACAGGAGGTTTAATATGTAATACACCTTTCATGAAGGTTTTGCACAGTCGGTGTGACATAACTGATGAATTGTCGATTCCATTGTGAAAATTTGCAATAGCTGTTAAATGTATTGTAATCATCAATGCTGCAGCTCCAGCATGTAACAGGGTAGTGAGATATTCCAGGATCTTCTGAATTGGCATAGATAAGGGATCCATGTTTTGTTCTTTCGTCCATATAGAGAACCTAGTCCACTTAGTGAAATACATTTTTCTGGTGGATGGTTTGTGCGAAGCCAGGAGGATCTCGCGAACAGGGGATGAAATATCAGGTAGCCTGTCAATCATCGAAAGTGGAGATACCAAGCTGTGAGCTTGAGGCTGTGGAGATTGGGGTGAATAAGTCCCTGAGGGTGAGTCAGCAGTCCTTGAGATTGATCCAGGATCCATGGGCTGGGAATCAGGTGAGGCCATTGGAATGGGAACCAGACTTGACGGCGCCAATAAAGGGCAATGAGGATCACTTTGCTTCTCAACCTTTGAGCTTTCTGTAGGAATTTTGGGATGAGGGGAAATGGGGGAAAGTTGTACATAGACCCAGGGGCCAATTGAGCATCAGAGCATCCCTCAGTGATTCCCCCTGAGGGGGGATCAGGGCAAAGTAGCTTCTGCATTTGTTGTTTAGGGGTGAAGCAAACAGGTCCCAGCAAAGCCAGCCCCAGCGATGGAAGATTTGTGCCTCTATAATCGAGTCAAGGGACCACTCGTGAGGCATCAAAATGGTTCTGCTCAGATTGTCTGCAAAGAGACTGGAGCTCCCGGGAATGTGCATCACTATGAGAAAGCAGTTCGAAGTCATCGCCCAATGCCATATTCTAATGGCTTCCCGACATAAGGAGTAAGACCTGGTCCCGCCTTGTTTGTTGATGTACCAGATGACTGACATGTTGTCTGATTATACTGCAATAGTCCCAGAAGGAAGGGATGTGTAGAACGCTTACAACGCTAAGAGAACTGTCCTCAATTCCAAGACATTTATGTGTAAATTGGCCTCTATGGGGACCAAGTGCCTTGAACCATCCTTCTCTGAAAATGACCCCTCCCACCCTAACAGGAAAGCGTCTGTGGTCACCGTGGCATTGGGCTGGAGGAGACAGAATGGTTGACACCAAAGATTTGTTTCTGGCTTCATCCACCATAGCATTTCTTCCTTGCAAAGTTTTGTAAGACATATCATGTGATCGGGAGGGTGGGTTAAGCTCGACCATTGTGAAGAAAGGAGCCACTGTAATAGTCTCATGTGCCACATCACCAGGGAAACTAAGGTAATGGCTGCTGCCATAGAGCCTAATAGTTGTAGTACTAGGCATGCTGGTACAAATGTCTGTGGAAGGAGAGCTTGAATCTGATTTCTTATTTTTGAAAGCCTGTGAGAAGGAAGAGAAGTTTGACAAGACGTTGTGTCAAAGATCGCTCCAATGAATTCAAGTGTCCTTGTTGGGGACATGTTTGATTTTTCCATATTGATCGTAATACCTAGGTGAAGAGCAAGGCCTTGAGTGTAAGACAGACTGAGAATGAGAGGGTTCCTGGTCGTGGTGGTGAGTAGCCAATTGTCTAGATATGGAAACAGTTGGAATCCTTGTAGCTGGAGATGAGCTATTACGACTGCCATGCATTTGGTAAACACTCTGGGGGCTGTCAAAAGACCAAAGGGCAGTACCCTGAACTGATACTGATTGGCTCCCAGCTGGAAGCAAAGAAATCTCCGGGAGTGTTTGTCCAACTTTATGTGGTAATACACATCCTGAAGGTCTATAGAGCACATCCAGTTGTCCTTCCCCAGAAAGAGGAGAATGGACTGCACCATGATCATACGGAATTTTTGAGGGTTGATGCATTTGTTTAGTAGGCTGAGATCCAGGATTGGTCTCCAATCCTCTGTCTTTTTTGGCAATAAAAAGAACATTGAGTAAAAAACAGATCCTATTTGATCTGGTGGGACTGGTTGGATGACTCTTTTTCTTAGCAGCTTTTCCATTTCCAAGGCTGCATCATCCCTCTGACAGGGTGGAATGTCAGGGACTCATTTTGAAGGTCTAGGAGTGAGATCAAAAGGGATATGATTGCCTCTGGATATTATTCTCTGCACCCATGAATCTGTTGTTATGAGTTGCCAGGCTTGCAGGTGCAGAGAGAATCGTCCCCCGACTGATTCCAGAGGAAAGCAATCAGGCCGCTGCTCAGGAGCACTGGAAGGGTCGGCCAGAGAAAAATCCCTAGCGCCCTGGTTGTGTGGACCCCCTCTGCCCCAAAAGGGACATCTTCCGGATGAGTTACCCCCTCTGCCCCGGGAAGAACGCTTGTCATGAGTTTCACGAAAAGATCCTTGGGACTTCTTGAACCACAATTTTTCTCCCATCTGATTCCTAGAGTAGGATCTCTGGGTGATGGGGGTGGAAAAACATATGCCCATGGCAGACAAGGTCTTTCCATCTTTCTCACTGCGTGATAGTGTGTCTCTTACTTTTTGACCAAAGAGGGAAGATTCATCAACAGCTGCATTGACAAAAGAAGATTTGAGAGGGTCTGTGAAGTCACACAAATGCATCCAAGCATGCCGTCTCATGATGATGCCCGATGTGGCTGCTGGCTGCTTGAGCTGCCCCCTCAGCAGTGTGAGAAATCAAGCACATCTATGAGTTTGAGGTGGATTCTAGGGTAGCCAACTGGGAGGCAATAGTATCACACACATCCTCAGGCAGTACCCCCGCCAAAGAGGCAGACATTTCTGAAATTAGGTCTCTTTGGAGGCAAGTAAAGTGTGCAGGTAATTCAGCAATGGAATGGCAAAGGTCACTGAAGCAAAGGTCCACTTCCCCAGTCTGTCTAAAGCCCAAGACTCCCTGTTTGGGGGATGAACAGTGAAACTATCTTCTGCCAGTTCCCTCTTATTGGCTGCTGCCACGACCTTGGAATCTACTAGTAGCTGTTTGGACCAGTTGGGTTGGTCTTCAGGCATGGACGAAATTTTATTGGGCCTCCAGGGGACAGGTTCTATGTTGTCCAGAGCCTTCCAGGCATGCTGCACGATAAGCCTAATGAGCTCATCTGCAGGTGGGGTCACCCAGGAAGTAGATGGTCAAGTATGGAAAGCCTGCAAAAACACTGATTCCTCTGATGAAGGGTTGGAGGATTTCCAATCTCCCCTCTGCTTGAGGATCTCAAGAATGTTTCCAAATGAGACATCTTCCAAGGGAGACCATGGGTACCCTTCTCCCTCATTGTAATCAGTGTCGTCAGTGATGGATTCCTCAGGGGAATTGAGATGCTTCTTATTGCAAAGCTTCTTCTGTGCTGGCTCCCCAGTAGGTCTTCTGAGGAGGACTCTGGAGAAAAAGTTCCCTTCAAGGAAAGGTTTTGCGGCTCCCGTGCCCGAGATCCCAGAGTAGGAGGTTGGGACAGCTGCATGGTAGAGGGTGGTTCTGGTTCTGATGCCAATGATGCCAACTGTGAGCCTGTAGAAGCAAGGACCCTCTCTATCACTTGGAAAGCAGGCCCACCCAAAGAGAGATGGGAGCCCAGAACCGGGAAGGGCAACCTCGAACCAGGGTCACACCCCACCCCATGAGCCCACCACCAGGTGAGGAGCTCCAAGAGAACCACTAGCTGCTGGAGCCAGGACCATAGACAGCACCATAGAAAAAAATCTGTCCCAAACTAGGTGTCGACAGCCCAATCACTGCTGCAAGGGTGCATCAGTTCCATAGCAGCCATGGTACAAAGGGTTATCAGAGCCAACAGGGAAGTCTCCGATGTCAGACCTGAGCCAGAGTGCACCGGGATGGACATCGGTACCAAAATCTCTGAAACCTGAGAGGAGGTTGGAGGAGGATAAACAGGTGAATATGCCGGGAAAGCTTCCTTTCCAAGAGGGAGGGAAGACCTAGTCAGAGTCGGTAAGCCTCTAGCTGCCAAAAGCTGGTTCACAACCCTCACCACATCTTGTTCCAAGAGACTCCTAGTGGATCTGATGGACACTGCTGAGGGAGATTCTGGTCTTTCAATAAATGGGCTGAATTGCTGCCCCAAACAAGGATCATAAGATGGGGAGTACCTTGTTCTGGCAAGGTACTCAATCTTTGGAACTTCAGATATCATCATAGGTGGGGCCATTGAAGTAATTGGTACTGTGGCCGGGGATGGTACCAATGTTGGTGCAGACGTAGGAGCCTGTGCCAAGATCAAGGTCGGCACCAAGGGAGAAGACAGAGACTATGGTGCTGAAGCTGTCTGCGCAGACAACGCAGAAGAATTCTGGTGTCGACTTGGTTCTGAAGAGGATGGGATTGTCGGCAATGAGTGACTCCATTTTTCTTTATGTTTTTTAACATCCTTGGATTTAGGAGGTGGTGAGACCTCCATTCCAGAGAGAGCCTCTGAGAAGGGTGTCTTCAACATACCCTTCAAAATAAGTTTGTTCTTGTGCTCAGCTAAGGTGCAGTTGCTGAAACCAGAGCAGATATTGCAAGACACAGTAATATGGTCAACGCCCAAACAATAAACACACAAGGCGTGACCATCTGAGTTGGGCATCTTACGCCCACACTTATCACACTGCTTGAAACCTAGTTTCATTTTATCAGACATTATGAAAAAAACACACAAAACACTATAGTACTAAAATACAACTGTAACTACCAAAAAACAACAGCAAGAAGTTACAGGAAAGTAGAAGGGTTTTTTTTTTTTTTTATAGATTGGAAGAAGGAATACTAACAATGTTACTAAGAAATACCAAAACGTGGTAAGGTAAAGGGCCTACCAAAGGTAGGGGAGAGGGATAGTACCAACAATGCTATGAAAACAACTACCAAAGAGTAGAGGGTAGGATTTAGTAGGAAATATGGAATTTAAAGGCAAAAGAGATAACCTTAAAGAGAATTGACTAAGGAAAGTAATTATATCCATAAAACCATAAAAAACACTACACTTAGCTTGAAAGAAAGGCTTGGCACATCTGACAAGAAACATGGCAAACAAGATCTGTAGAGGCTATGAGAGGGGCATTGTGGATAGGACTTAGCTGAGAGTTTTTGGTGGGCACGAGCTTGGTACCGACCGTGTTGGTTCCAAGGATGGAACCAAAGTCCTATCAGTAAGGAATGAATGAAGATTTACAACATCAGATTTAATAATATAATCTTGCAGGTAGGGTGGCATAGTGGCATATTGTGTGGGTCTATAGCATATATTCAAAATTCCAAAATATCGAACACCATAAGTTCGAACTTGGAATTTAGAATTATGATAACATCGAACACTCAGAATAGTGAATTTTTACCCAGGGAAAAAGTTCACTGTTCCGAGAAACATACATACAACACAAGCACACAACAATAAATAAACCACACACATACAGTTAACAAACCCATCCCTACACTAAATCATACATTCATTCCTAACAATCCACTTACCTTAACCCGCACCCTAACCCTAAGGTCCCTAACTATCGCACACATACCCTACAAAACTATACACAAACAAACTAATTAATACACACACATACAGTTAACAAAACCCAACCCTACACTACACCTCTACATACATTCCTAACTATCCACTTACTTTAACCCACACCTTAACCCTAAGGTTCGTAACTATCACACCACAGTGGAGGAAATAACAAAGCCACGGAACGGCCCACCGAAATCTTGCCCTAGGTAAGATTTCAATGTTCTGGGGCTTTGCTATTTTCATCCTTCAATGTAGTGGGTTCGATATTATGACGTTCAAAGTTTTACAACTTCGAAGTTATAATATAAACCTTATTGTGTAAAGCTACTGTCTAAGAGCTGAAGAGGGTTTTTGTCCATGGTCTTTAATTTTCACCCATAGCTGAAAGACATGCTGTAGGTCGACTGACAATTATACATTGTCCATAGGTGTGTGTGTTGTGGGCTTGGCAACCTGCTTCCTATTCCCTTCTTGCTTAGTAGGGGTGGCACTTCATAAGGTACTCA